>NW_024395824.1:3562237-3780223 GCF_016617805.1 Bactrocera tryoni
CAATGAAGCATGAGTTTGCATCACTTTGAGTATTTTTTTGCTGATACGAACGTTCATAAACAAATCAGGTATAAGCCGATCGCTAGTGATACAAAATTGTTCTCTATCGCTGATTTGAAGAAAACAGTTCGCTTCGTGTACATGAATTGAACTGGTAGAATCAGACAGAGTAACGGATCAGTACTTAAGTTTAAACAAAAATTTATTACTCGTTGCAGGTCTCTGCCAGACACCCAATTCTACAAATCCAAACCCGTGATTATGCTCATCGGTGGTGATATCAATCCAAGTATTATACTCGGTGGAGTAAAAAGTAACATACTAGGTTCACTATTAATATAAGCGAGCCTTACTCAAAAGATCCGAGGTAAAGATAGAATATGGCAAAGCAATTGTGGAATATTTGAAACTCGGACAAATGAACAACTTAGAATATGATCATTATGTTAAAGCAATGTAATATTATTTACGGCACCATGCAGTCATTAAACCCGACCGAAAAACCACGAAATTGCGTGTGTACAAGACACTCACCCATTAGCAGCCAAAATACTTCGCCAGGAAATGTATTACTTACCTAGATCCCATGACCTAATCACGGAAAACGCTATGAACTTATTTCTGCTCTGAAGTCTCAGGATACGCACTGCGAAAATGGACCTCCAATCACCGACACATTCTGAAAGGCCTTCTACAGGATCATCTCTTAGACATCGAATCACTCAACCTTCCTGAACCCGAAAACAGGAAACTCCTGGGCATTTCATGGAATTCAAAAAAGGATTAATTTTTCTTCCTCGTCAATCTAATGGAGAAAAAACACGCCCACACCAAACGTGAAGTTTTATCAGACATAGCAAAATTGTTTGACCCAGCCGGTTGGCTTAGTCCAATGATAATCATGACAAAAATAATAATGCAACAAATATGGCTAGATAAATCTGACTGGGATGAAAGCTTAAAGCCACTCACCCTTTATAGATGGAACAGTTTCGTCAAAGATTGAAATGCCCATATGGACCCATTGTTCCCCCTAACCATTATGGAATTCCACGGCTTGTCTGGTGCTTCAGAAAAAAGCATATGCCGCAACACTCTATATTAAGTCTCAGTTAGGTTTAAAATATGGACAATTTTCTTAGTGACAAAAACAAGAGTTGCTCCCATTAAAACCGTATCCATTTTAACTCTGCGGGCGGTCCTCCTAGGTAACCTTGTTGACTCTACTCTACCCCAACTACACCTTACCCAATATGGAAGTTACTTTTGGACTGACCACCATAGTTATCGCTTTGTTTAACAAACCACAATGTTTATGGACTACACTCGTTTCTCAAGCCGAGGATGTGCCCCCAAAGAACTATGGTGGCAAGTAGGATGCACAAGTAGAAATCGATGTTCCCTTTGTCATGGGAAACATCGTTCATCTCCTCATGGGCATCCGAGGCTATACCCAGCCAACAATGTAAATGTTGTTGAGAAATCAAAATCTCAACCACTTGAGATAATAGCGGCCGAACTCCTAAAAAAATTGAAATTGCCAATCACGTATCTCAAAACTTATCGTATTTGTAGCATAAAAATTAGCTAAAATAATGATAATAAGTTTTTTTGGAATGCAGAGAGTCTTAAGTGACGATGTATAAACGCCGTTTGAACAATTAATCTTCGCTGACTCTCAATTCCAGACTGAAGCCTGACTGGCACTTTACAACCATCTAAGTATACCAATTACTAAGTACCCTAACTCATTTCAAAACTTTCAATTAATATATGTTACCCTAGTAATATATTATTATTTCGCAGATTCTGCAAGGTGGATGTTTAATCCAAATAAGTACTCCTCTGCATTGCACCTCCATTACTTTATGTAATTTGTGAGAGTAATGCAGAGGAGTACTTATTTGGAATATCAACCGCCTCAACTTCGCTCAACACATACGAAACAGGAGAAAAGAAGCAGTACTTTTTCCCGCGTAAGTAAGACATTTAATACAAAGTAATAAAACGAACACTACTTCACATTAAAAATCAGTACAAAAAGAAATAAATATTACCTCAAGTTACAACATAAAATAATACGTATACAGATACAATACAAGAATCCACACAAAATTTAGCATAGATACTCCACAGCGAGGGAATTAACGCTCGCTCAAGGATATCGTTTATTGTGATATCAATAGAATGGCATAGTTAAATTGGCAATGTAGATATTTTATTGGTTCGCAAATCACCTAAGGAATAGTACATACAAAAATACGTATGATGTAACAACATCCTCACACTTTCTGCATATCCATCGTATATCGTTAGACATACTACTGTGATCAAATTAAACTTGTCCGTTTCATCTCATTCAAAGCAATCCCCTCCCGCTGCAATAAGCTTCTTCTTCTTAATTGGCGTAGACACCGCTTACGCGATTATAGCCGAGTTAACAACAGCGCGCCAGTCGTTTCTTCTTTTCGCTACGTGGCGCCAATTGGATATTCCAAGCGTAGCCAGGTCTTCTCCACCTGGTCCTTCCAACGGAGTGGAGGTCTTCCCCTTAGTCTGCTTCCCCCGGCGGGTACAGCGTCGAATGCTTTCAGAGCTGGAGTGTTTCTGTCCATTCGGACAACATGACCTAGCCAGCGTAGCCGCTGTCTTTTAATTCGCTGGACTATGTCAATGTCGTCATATATCTCGCACAGTTCATCGTTCCATCGAATGCGATATTCGCCGTGGCTAACGCGCAAAGGACCATAAATCTTGCGCAGAACTTTTCTCTCGAAAACTCGCAATGTCGACTCATCAGTTGTTGACATCATCCAAGCCTCTGCACCATAAAGTAGGACGGGCATTATGAGTGACTTATAGAGTTTGGTTTTTGTTTGTCGAGAGAGGACTTTGCTTCTCAATTGCCTACTCAGTCCGAAGTACCACTTGTTGGCAAGATTTATCCTGCGTTGGATTTCTAGGCTGACATTGTTGGTGGTGTTTACGCTGGTTCCAAGATAGACGAAATTATCTACGACTCCAAAGTTATGACTGTCAACAGTGACGTGAGTGCCAAGTCGCGAGTGCGACGACTGTTTGTTTGATGACAGTAGATATTTCGTCTTGCCCTCGTTCACTGCCAAACCCATTTGTTTTGCTTCCTTGTCTAGTCTGAAGAAAGCAGAACTAACGGCACGGGTGTTTAGGCCGATGATATCAATATCATCGGCACACGCCAGTAGCTGTACACTTTTATAAAAGATGGTACCTTCTCTATTAAGTTTTGCAGCTCGAACTATTTTCTCCTTGCCTTGTCTGAAACCTCGTTTGGTATCGAACGGCTCGGAGAGGTCCTTCCCGATTCTGACTGAGCTTTTGGTGTTGCTCAACGTCAGCTTACACAGCCGTATTAGTTTTGCGGGGATACCAAATTCAGACATCGCGGCATAAAGGCAGCTCCTTTTCGTGCTGTCGAAAGCAGCTTTGAAATCGACGAAGAGGTGGTGTGTGTCGATTCTTCTTTCACGGGTCTTTTCCAAGATTTGGCGCATGGTGAATATCTGGTCGGTTGTTGATTTTCCAGGTTTGAAGCCACACTGATAAGGTCCAATCAGTTTGTTGACGGTGGGCTTTAATCTTTCACATAATACGCTCGATAGAAACTTACACGCGATGTTGAGGATGCTAATCCCACGGTAGGTGGCGCAGATTGTGGGGTCACCTTTCTTATGGATTAGGCATATCACACTTAAATTCCAATCGTTGGGCATGCTTTCGTCGGACCATATTTTACAAAGAAGCTGATGCATGCTCCTTATCAGATCTTCGCCGCCGTGTTTGAATAGCTCGACCGGCAATCCGTCGGCCCCTGCCGCTTTGTTGTTCTTCAGACGGGCAATTGCTATTCGAACTTCTTCATGGTCGGGTAATGGAACGTCTGCTCCATCGTCATCTATTGGGAAATCGGGTTCTCCTTCTCCTGTTGTTGTGCGGTCACTGCCATTCAGCAGGCTGGAGAAGTGTTCCATCCATAATTTAAGTATGCTCTGGGCATCAGTGACTAAATCACCTTTGGGTGTTCTACAAGAGTATGCTCCGGTCTTGAAACCTTCTGTAAGCCGCCGCATTGTTTAGTAGAATTTTCGAGCATTACCTCTGTTGGCCAGCTTATCAAGCTCTTCGTACTCATGCATTTCAGCCTCTTTCTCTTTATGTCTACAAATGCGTCTCACTTCCCTCTTCAACTCTCGGTATCTATCTCATCCCGCACGTGTTGTGGTCGATCGTAACGTTGCGAGGTAGACAGCCTGTTTTCTCTCCGCTGCAGCACGGCACTCCTCGTCGTACCAGCTGTTCTTTTGCACTTTCCGAAAACCAATGGCTTCGGTTGCAGCTGTACGTAAGGAATTTAAAATGCCGTCCCACAGTTCCCTTATACCGAGTTGTTGACGAGTGCTCTCAGAGAGCAGGAGTGCAAGCCGAGTAGAAAATCGTTCGGCTGTCTGTTGTGATTGCAGCTTCTCGACGTTGAACCTTCCTTGTGTTTGTTGACGTGCGTTTTTTGCTGCACAGAGGCGGGTGCGAATCTTGGCTGCAACGAGATAGTGGTCCAAGTCGATGTTAGGACCTCGGAGCGCACACACATCTAAAACACTGGAGACGTGTCTTCCGTCTATCACAACATGATCGATCTGGTTGGTAGTTTTTCAATACGGAGACAGCCAGGTAGCTTGATGAATCTTTTTAGGCTGGAATCTAGTACTACAGATAACCATATTTCGGGCCCCGGCGAAGTCAATCAGCCTCAACCCATTTGCGGAAGTTCCGTCGTGGAGGCTGAATTTACCGACCGTAGTGCCAAAGACACCTTCTTTGCCAACCTTGGCGTTAAAGTCGCCAAGCACGATTTTGACATCGTGGCGGGGCAGCTCTCATAAGCGCGCTCCAAATGCTCATAGAAGGCATCTTTGGTCACCTCGTCCTTCTCTTCCGTCGGGGCGTGGGCGCAAATCAGCGATATGTTGAAGAACTTCGCTTTGAATGATAGTACTCGGCGACGGAGTCTCTCTCCCACCACAAATCCAACACCAAACTTGCGCTCCTTTATATGGCCACTGTAGTAAATGTCACAAAAACCTACTCGTCTCTGTCCTTGTTCCGTCCATCGCATTTCTTGGACGGCGAAGATGTCAGCCTTTGTGTTTACGAGGACATCAACCAGCTGGGCAGCGGCACCTTCCCAATTAAGGGTCCGGACATTCCAGGTGCATGCCCTCAAATCGTAGTCCTTATTCCGTTTGCCATGGTCGTCATCAAAAGGGGGGTCTCTTATCCGAGGCTTGTTGCTTCCTTTCATTGGAGGTGTTTTTTTACGTGGCGGGTCCCAAACCCAGCGCTCAACCCTATGTAGGGGATGTTTCGCCTTCTCACATTAGCTCGCCTTCGAACGGATGTCCTTAGGCTACACAGAGGATACCTGGTCAAAGACCGGAAGTAGTGAGCTGCTTGAGCCATGTGTAAAAGAATCGTTTCTGGCCACTCCCAAGTGAATGGCGATCAGAGAACTTTCCTCACTTGTGTGAACTTCTACACATGACTCCATCCTCCAACTTTAACAATTATTTATTCATGCTAACGTTATAGATGAATCGCTCCAAGCAATTATTTTTACTTCTCTGTTGATAACTGTTTTTATCCTTTGTAGCAATTTAGCAAGTAGGTGAGCCGCGCTTAGTTTTAGTTTTGGCAACGTTTTCTTATTTTTAATTGGATTTACTTTAGTTTTACCAGCAACTATTGTTATAACTGATCCAACTTTAGCATATACAACTGCTGCATAAGCTTTCTCTGAAGCATCTGCGAATCCATGTAGTTCAAATTTTAAGTTATTTTTTGTTTCAAACCATCTAGGAATTTATTCTTTTTATCCCTGGTATATGCTGCATAAACTCTTGCCATTCTCTTGTAAAATTCTCGTCAAGTAACTCGTCCCAGTTGAGATTCACCAACCAAAGTTTCTGTATAAACAACTTTGCTTTTACTGTTATTGGTGAAAGCCATTCCATTGGGTCGAAAATTTGCGCAAAATCAGATAAAGCATATCTTTTTGTAACTAGCTTTTGCGTTGAAAGATTCGTATTAAATCCAAACATGTCTTTGGTAGGATCCCATTGAATACCCAATGTTTTTATTGGTTCATCTTCTGCTAATTTGCGCTATTTATTGGAATTGTTGCTATGATCTCACTGTTGTTTGACATCCACTTCCTTAAGTGAAATCAATATTTTTGTAGTTGTTTCGATATTTCATACTGAATCGCCTTACATTCATTTATTGAATCTGCTACCGTCATTAAGTCGTCCATGCAGAAGTCGTTTTTAATGATGTTTGAAAGCAAATAGTTGTGAGGCTCGCAGAAATTGACAATTTCTTGTAAAGTTCTCGTTGCCAGGATAGGAGCTGATGCTGTCCCATACGTAACTGCTTGTAGTTTGTATTCTTCTATCTTCCGCATCTATTTTCACTTGCTTTTTTCATGTGACCCATTTCTAAATATTCTCTCATAAATTGCACGTATTGTTTTCATAACTCGCCATTTGTAGCGAACCTTTTTTCAAGATTAAGAAACCTCGCCATAGCTTGTTTGCGAGAGTCTCCTAATTCATTTTCTTTTTTAAAATGTTGTAGTAACCGCTGGTAAAATTTTCTTACTTTTTCTCGGTTGTTGTAAACTTCTCGACAATATCCAGCCCAGTTTCGTTGCTTGACCTAGTATTCAATCCCATTTAAATATGCCTTCTTCTAGTATGTCAGCAAATATATCACTTCCAATGACGACATCGATTCGATCTGATTTATTGAAATTGGGATCAGCTAACGTATAGTTTTTCCATTGTTCTACATCCCATTTAAACGATTTGTCTGGTTGAGCATTAGCTAATTTCGGCAAAACTAGTGCTTCGACATTGTATGCTTCGTTGCTTAGGAATCTCGGCTTGATTCCAATGCTGATTTTAAATTTGAACACTCCCACTGTGGTATTTCCTAAACCTTATAGTTCAGTTACTTCTCCTATTTTAGGTAAATGAAGTATTTCAGCTGCTTCTTCGGAAATAATAGTCTTTTGAGCTCCGTGGCCGATTAGAGCTCGCAGTGTGACATACTGTCCATCTGCTGCCTTTACTCTTATTTGTGCTGTTGCTAGGAGTATCGCTGTTTCCGAGTGTTTCGTCATCATTGTGGAGGATTTTTTTGCGATATTTTCTTCATTTCCTTCTTTTCTTTTTAGAACTCATTGTAATGCAATAAATTATGATGATTTCTTTCACACTTATTGCACTTTTTCTTATTACTACAATTGCCTTCATATACGTGATCAAGGCAATTGTAACATAGCTTGTCATGAATTTCCTTCGATTCATCGTAGTTAATGCCTGGAACTTTCTGCATTCAAAAATTTGATGCCCAGGAACCTTGCAGTATACACAATTTTTTTTTGCAGCTGTATAAAATGTAGGTGTTCGCTGTGGCTGCTTTTGATTGTCCCATTTATCTGTTTTTCTGTCTCTTATTGCTTCTAGAGCTTGATATTGCTGATCCAAAAAACAGAAAACATCATCTATGCTTTGTATTTCTTTACTTTTTTACGTTCTGCTCATATAAACGTAGACTTTCTTTGTCTAGTTTTCGAATCACTATGCGAGCTATGATGGCTTATTCGTCGTCTAAATTTAAATTGAGTCCTTTAAAAGCGTTAATACGTTCCTTGGTTGTATCCAACAGCTGCTTCATGCTTGCTGCACTTTCTCAATTTGCTGACATTCGATCCAGTAGCCTGTCTACTTGTGCTGTAAATTGTAGCCTTCTATTCTCTTTCTATCCTGAAGAATTTGCCAAGCAGCGTCGTAATTTGTATCTGTTACTGGTAGATGTTGAATTAATCTATCAGCTTCACCACCTAATGATGTCTTCAATCGGAACATCTTTCCCACTTCAGTAAAATGCTCCGAATTATGCACCAAACTTTTAAAAAGATCGCGGAATGACGACCATTGTTTTATTTCACCATAAAATATCGGAATTTTAATTTCCTGCAGTTTTATATTAGAACAAATTTTTTGTGTTGCATTGTTCCTCTTTAATTTTTCTGTAAATTTTTCGAGGGTAATTGTATATTTTTCTCGAAATTACTCTATTTGATCCTCAATAGAGTTTTCCGTTATTTCTTTCAGGTGGATATTTTGCGTCTCCAAATATGCCTCTTCTGCATATTCAAATTGTATTTGAAGCTTGGTGTTGAATTCTCCCATTTGCTCGAGAGAATCCAGTTCGTTTTGCTCAATTTCGTCACATGTATTTTTGAGCTTTTTTGCACGCCGTTCATATCTTTTTTCAATGTTAAAAACAGAATCAGTTGGTTTGAACTGATTAGCTTGTTGCAAAGATGCAATCAGCCACTTGCTGCTTACTGCTGAAGGACCTTCGGCAACATTTTGAACCTTTAAATTTTGAATGGAATTTTCTATTATTTGAATTATATGCTCGTATGTAGTTGAGCAACTGCCTCAATAACTGTGTCCCTAAGAACGTGTGTATTCTAATATTTGACAGATGTCGTTTGCAGTCTATCGCGCTCATTGTGTTCAACACATGTGTGATGATAGAAAATCCAAGCTGTGCCGAAAAAAATGTACGAATGGCCGCCGATTGTCCCCGCTTCCCTTCCCGCTGTAACAGCTTTGCCTACAAACGTGCGTAAATATGTATGTATGTATACGAATGAGCGCGAATACATATCGACGCAGATTTTTGCGAGTCGCGGAAAAATATTTTAGAATGGACAAATATTATAAATCGACAACTGCGTTGTTGCCACTTTTCTCACTTCTTTCTGTAAAGAAGCATCAGAAAGTCGTTCAATTTACGATTTTTAGTTTTTGCCATCGTCGCGAAAAGATGCTTGTTGACAAGAGTATGCTTGGGGAGATGTTATGGCGTCTGTTTTTATGACTGAAGCGAGGTCGTTTGTGGAATTTGCGCCTGCCTTTATGAATGAAATCGTTTTTGTTGTAAAATTTACTACATTTGATTAAATATCCAAATTGACTATAAATATTTCTAGGCATGCATTCATACAAAATTATACTCATATCATAATTATGTTTACATGTCAATATTGAATTGCTGAGGGCAAAACGCAAAAGCATACATACATACATACATACATACATACATATGTATATGCATACATTGCTCATACAAGCGAATCCCTGGTTGAAAGCAATAATTTAAACAAGCGAAACGAAATTATTTACATTCGTTAGGAGTGTAATCATAAGCATGCTTACATGTCTCTTCATATTCTCTACTTAGGCATACATGCCACGTCATCATATGCCGAAAATACATATATTTATTTCTCTTCACAGCGTGAATTCTGTGATAGTGAGGTGAATTCCTTACTACAAATCTAACAAATGTTCGCTGTCGAACCTGCACCTTTCCTCTGCGAATGGTAGGCACCTTGTCGTGGTGCAGGGGCTTAAGTCGCAAGGCATACTCGGCACCCCTCAACCGGTGTGGGTGGTGTCAGTTGGGCACTGCCCATGCAGGGTGTCGGGTGTCGCATGCGTGCGGCAACCAAGAGCTACCACCTCCTAATCCAGGGTGTTAAGCGACTCCCGTGCCCATTGGATGATTTGCAGCCAGGAGGAAAATTCGGCTGTAAACACATAGACCCGACAGCTCACCCCGTTGAGTCAAGGGTCGTACGAAAAGGATGAACGAAACAACAACAACAACCACTAATAACACAACGAAACCATGACAAGGCAACGAACAAAGCAGACGACAATGGACAACGGCAACAACAGCGGTACTGTTGCAGGCAAGGGAGGCTCAGGGGCTAAACGTAAGTTCAACTTCCTGGACGCCCTATCGCCTGATGAGCGAGCGCTGTTTGACAAGCATGCGAGAGACGATGATGATGACATGCCCTCATGCAGCGGTACTCAACAGGCGGCATCCACTGCACCCGCTAACAACGCAGCGGACCACTCCGCAACTCCTCAAAGCAGGATCAGCCCAGAGGAGTCGAAACAATCTTGCGCAGCAGGAGGCACGCGCAAAAGGAAAAGGAGGCGCAGGGGAAGACTGCCCCTCTACCACCATTTGGTCGTCCGGGTGCGAACGATCACCTCCGTAGGCGGGGTATGAGTGGCGCCAGCTTAAAATGGTACCTTAGGCACCTCCAGGAGGGAAGAACTCATGAGGAGGCCGAAAAACTAGCGAGGAACAGGGTCAAAGGCAACAGTGCCTCCCCGGCCTCAAAGGTGCGTAAGGGCGCAAACACCGCATCCAGCAGTAAGGGGAGCAGCGGGATTCGGGACAGCGGTCGTCTCAACGCGAATCCAACCGCTAGGACTGCTAGCTGTTGCGACAGCTGCACTTGAGGCCCGCTACACTTACTAATTGGTCAAGTCGCCAAGTACACTCTGCTTCAATTGACAGCAGAGGGGACTGGCAAAGGTAAAGTAATCTCGTCCCAACGCATGGAAGAGCTAAGTTACATCATACCACTTCACTAAGAAGTTTAAGATCACCCTCGGCAGCAAGGCCGAATGGAGCGACTTCGCTCTCGAGCTGCTACTCAGGGAGAGCTCGATCAGGTGGACCACCGACGGCTCGAAAACGCCGGAAGGAATTGGTGCAGGGGTCGCAGGACCACGCACAAAACTCTCCCTTCCTATGGGTAAGTTTCCGACCACATTCCAAGCGGAGGTATTTGCTATAAGTCGGTGCGTAGAGTTAACCTCCAACGCGGCTATTGCAACGAACGTATAGCCATACTAAGCGATAGCCAAGCGGCACTCAATCTCGTCATACGAGTTAAAATCGCTATTGGTGCAGGAGTGTATAGACCGGCTCAACAGTCTTGCAGAATGCAACCAGGTGCACCTTATTTGGGTGCCAGGTCACAGAGGCATCGCCGGTAATGAACTGGCCGATGAGCTGGCCCGCTCTGCAGCATCCACCAACATGGTAGGACCGGAACCTTTCATAGCGGTGGGTCCCCACACCATAAAGGAATAGTTCCGCAATGATGAAGCAGTGGGTAGGGAGATACATTGGCAACACCTTGCGGCACGCAAAGTTGCTTATGAATGGTTATAACCGCAAAAGGTTTAAATTCATAATCAATCTCCCAAGAGATAAAACAGGCTACTGATCGCCTTCTACACTGGCCATTGCAAACTCAAGAAGCACTTATTCAACATGGGCCTAGCTTCTTGTGCAAATTGCCGGTTCTGCGATTTGGATCCCGAAACTCCAGAACACCTGCTAATGGATTGCACAGCAATCTGTAGACGCAGGACTAAGGCCCTTGGATCAATGTTTCTGAATAGGGATGATATCGCCTCAATAGCACCTAGCAGTATATTGGAATTCATCAATTTGCTGGGGCTAGCTGAGACGCTGTGAGTCAGGAGAGCGCACAATAGACCCTAGGTCGCGATGCAATCCTCATTGATTTACCTATCTATCTATGCTTTAAGTTCTCTGCTTTACGCTCATTCTCTCTCTCTCTCTCTCTTTTTCTGTTGCTCTTCTTCTTCCGAGTTGCCTTAATCGTTATCGTTCAACGCTATTTCCCCTCCACTAAAGCGTTAAACGTTTAACGCAACCTTTTCCGAAGTCGCCTAAGAAGTTTCACTTCAATAATTTTAATTTTATTTCTCTTTAATTTTATTTTTGATGTGAAACATCTATAGGCGCGGGTAAACAAGATTGTCGTCGTCGCGATACAGGCCGTGGTTACGGTCACAACACTTCTCCAGCAAACCAGCGTAAATATGTATGTTTATGTATGCATACATATCGACACAGATTTTTGCAAGCCACGTAAAAATATACATTTATATATGCTACATATAGACTACTACGTATAGACTGCGTATCGCCCATATAATCCAGAATAATAATACGTATAATATAGCGTGGTGATCGTAACTACGGCCTGTATCGCCACGGCGACAATCATATCTATATGGGTATATGCCATTAATATCGTTCTTCCAAGAAGAAACTCAGTTGCAAATAAACAACAATTCGAGAGAATATCCTACAAGATATGGAACAACAATACATGCTGTATTTATTAGATATCTTGACAATGTGATGTCTAATACTTTTGTAACATACTTCGGTTATCATCGACCAATTGTCACAGTAATTCCGTCAGAGGCAACTTCGAATGTAACTATTACGGAAGTCACTGATGAAAATAATTGAGTTCACGTGATTTTAAACAATACTTGGATAAAATTTTGTAAATAAAGAAAATAAATGTTTATTGAATAAACTGTCTGTCATCATTTTCTGGAAAAAAATTCATAATATTGTATTCTTTCATTGTGTACCATATTTAGTTCCTGGCATAATCGGTACTTTTTAACCTACATATTACTTGTATAAAATAATTTCGATTTTTCACATCGGCCAGTTGTCAACTGACAGCTCACTTTTTTTTTTAATCTTTAAATAAATTAATATTTCAAACATTATTTATTTCGACTATTACAAAGTGAAGATGTGCCAAATGAACTTCATTTCTTCAAAATTGAAATTGAAAATTGATGACCTGCATGAAATATGCATATATAGGGTGTTCACAGTTCTATATTATCTGATGTGTTAATTTTGCCATCTGTTAACTTCAAAACATTTTACCACGTGGTAACTTTGTTTGTTGTTGTTTCCTATACAAGTTCGAAATAACAGTCTTAGGCAAAATTACTCTACTTTACTTCGTGTTTTTGTTTCCTGGTAAGAAATTGGCAACTTTGATCAGCTTCGACTATTACGCGTTTAGAAAAATGGAAAGCAACACTGAAATACAGAAGAGGTAAACACCAATTCATAATATTTTTATAACAAATTAATTTTTAATTCTTGAATAAAAATGTCTCATTTTAAATGGAAACAAAATATATTGAACGCACTCAGCTACAAATACATACTGGACATAACCGCTAATGATTCTAAATATGTATATATACATATTACATAAAATTACCGCACCGGAGTTATTTTTAAGTTTGTTAAAGGCAGTAACGAAGAGGATGACGATATCCTATCAAATTTGCCATTGATGCGCTTGTATAGCTAATCGGAGAAGTACCCATTTGGGTATACCAAAGTCTTCGCAATGGGTCAATAAATGTTCTTCCCAGATTTGATAGTGGCCGCATGCGACAAATGTTGCGCATAGAATTCTTTGAGTTCAACTATATATTATCCTTAATCAAGCAAGACCCTGTTTTCCAAAACAAAAATTTTGTTCCACAATTACCAATCGATCTTCAACTAAAGATAACTCTTTTTCGTCTGGGATCAAGTGGAGAGAGTGCCTCTATTAGAAAGATTGCAACATTGTTCGGAATAGGCGATGGCGGAACAGTTACCAAAGTGACAGAGCGGGTTATTACCGCATTGATTAATTTAAAATCTACATTTTTTTATGTTGGCCATCTAGAGAAGAAAGGCGAAAGATTGTCACAAAACAATGAAAGAGCTTCCAGGATGTATTGGCTATGTTGACGGTACTGAAATCAGATTAGCAGAGTCGCCTTCAAAAGATCACGAACTATACTTCTCTCATAAAAAACAGTATGCCATAAAATGCAAGTAGTATGTGACTATTCACTAAAATTAAGACAAGCGACAATAGGATACCGAGGAAGCGTGCATGATGCTAAAATTTTTGCCGAATCTGCAATAGGTAAAACCACAAAATTATTTCTGTCATCGGGAATGGATTGCTGGCAGATTCGGCATATCCGCTAAGCCAACATCTTATGCCACACCTTTTCGACAAAACAGTACTGAGCAGTCAAAAGAAATGAGAGATGCATTCAATCAATATTTCTCTAAATATAGAGTACGTGTAGAAAATTGTTTTGGGAAATTAAAAGAAAAATTTTGCAGTTTAAAAGAACTACGGTTCCGATTAACGAACGAAACTAATTATAAAAATTGTTGTAGATGGATTTTGGCATGTTGTATCCTTCACAACATGCTGCTACAATTTAACTTAGACGAAAATCCTAGTTTAGAAAGCCAAGAAGAAACAGACTTCCCACAGAAATTTATGAACACGACGACCTAAGAAAAGCTCTATCACATTTTGTAAACAATAAAGATATAATTATTTAATTTTATGTCAGTATATATGTATAGTTTTATTTTTTAATTTTTAATTCCTCCATTGCTATTCGTTTGCAAAAGAGGTTTTTATCAACACAGGCTTCAGTTATTTAAATTGAATTAGTTTCGTATAGAAATCTAAACTTTACAAATTTTCATCGAAATATTCAACTTTTTAGTCGAAATTTTTAGCCTTTTTGGTATGCAGTTCAATAGCCTATTAAATTTTATTGAAATAAAAGATGTTTAATATTTTTCTAATGAAGGTGTTATACATGTTTTCTTCATATAACGCGATTTATTTTCTATATGGAAGAAAATACTTAGGCCTGCGACATTTTTATTGCATTATTTTCATTTTTTCCATTTCAATTCTTTCTTTCATTTCCAGTTCTTTCATAGCTATTCTCTCCCTCATTTGAATTTCCATAACTTGAATTTCCCTGTCAGCTTTTTTTCTACCAACTCTTTTTCAAATTTTTCTTTATCAAACAACAATTGTTGCTCTTTTAGCATTAATTCATTTTCCCCTCATCTTAAATTCCTTCTCGATTCTGTCTTTTTTTGCATCCAATAAGCTGGAGTGTACATCGAGAACGTCTGATAGGGCTGTACGCGAATATATACCCTTTCGGACAGCCTTTGACGTAGAAGGGGTGAACAGAGGCTCGGGTAATGCCACGATTTCCTCGACGATTATATCAGAGGACGTGGCAACTTCTGGTGAACCAATACATGCAATGTCCTCGGTATCCAATACAAGGCAGTTTGAAGTGAGCTCCCTATAGCCAAAAATGTCTTCTACGTCATCGTATCGGGGACACATCCTTACAATCGCGTCTAAAAATTAAGTGTATTTGTAGGATATATACATTTAAAAATTTATGATGTGTAGAACCTACTTTTGGTAGTGTCACAATTATCCATGGTGCCACTTCCCGTTGTATTTTGCCAGGACTTGGCCTTGGTGTACTGCAATCTTAAGTTTTTTACCTTGCAACGCACCAGAGTCCAATGCAAGTCGCTGCCAGTTTGGTTTAAAAATCTTTTATAATAATGTTGGGCCGTTGGTTTCTCTAGTGGCTATTGTCCCTCAAAAGTTGATTAAACTTTCATTTTCGTTGTCGGTCCACTTTCTGTAGGGAGCCTTTCGAACACGCTTATGTACAACCTGCAATAGAACAATTATAGGCAGAATATTTTCATATTTATATTTAAAAAATATTGCGAATTGCGTTTACCTTCTGTATTTCTGTGTTGCTTTCCATTTTATTTTTTCTAAAACGCGAATAGTCAGCTGATCAAAGTTGCCACTTTACCAGGAAACAAAAACACTAATTGTGCGTTCACAGTTTAAATGTCAAATATCGGGCAAAGTTGCCACATATGAAATTTCCCATAAACTGTGAATACAATAATGGTGATATATATACAGCTATGGACAGAGATTTAGCGCACTTTCTTAGTGTGAAATATGTTAATAATGTTATATTTAAAGAAAGTAGAATCGATATAATGTAAAAAAACTATTTATTACCTCACTAAAAACTGAAGTAGTCCAAAATTTCTTAGTTTTCTGTAATAAAAATACTACGTTTTGTTTAGTTTATATTATTAAGTCAAAATTGGTTTGGACAAGTCTTAAGCGCACTTTAAAAGATCAGTAAGGAAAATAAATATTATTAACGGCGGGGTGCTATAAGGCAAACGGCAATAAGGCAAAATTTGCTTTATTTCACTTTTAATTGAGAAATAGCACACAAATTTTGAATTTGCCTTATTTCCAACCTCAGTTGGGAGGCCGATCCCCCGCGCGAGGACGGCGCGGCGCGGACGGCGGGGCGCGAAGGAGAGTATTCACAGACCCGCCAAACTATCCTGATATACTCACATTTTTCCTTTTAAATAGTTATATCGAATAAATTGTGAAATATTAAGTAACCATATCTTTATTTTATTAAACATTAACAGAAAAGTCTAAACGTATATTGGAAAGGAGTCTCTTATAACTGCTCGGCAAATTGGACATAACGTTTTTATATGGTGATCATTTGCATGCTGTTTCATATTTCCAAAACATTGTTGGCAAACTTTAAAATGTTTGCACGGGACAAACAAAAGTTGCCGTTCTCGTTGGCAGCATATAACGTCAGCATATAACGCAAAGAACACGGTTTAGAGTTTCATCTTCGCTTAAACTTTCGGCATTTTCGTCGTCATCACTTGCCTCGCTATCTGAACTGTCGATTTCGTTTAAAAAATCTTTACAACCTGCTTAATATTATTTATTGCTTCTAATTTTTTTAATAATTCAGTTTGTGAACCATGCTGATGGACATATAATTTACCAATCTTGCGACAGTATTTAGTGTTACTAAAATCAACTGCCACACCAATTTTGCAATTTTTGTTGTAGCAATAGTAATATTTAATGCCGCCTTTGCTTGTTTGGAATCTATATATTTGCTCCTCTTTTGCAACATACAGAAGTTTGCTGGTTCTCCTCAAACCAGCTATTACTTTGTATTCCAAAATATTTTCCTCCTCCATTTCGCAATAATCACTAAATTTTCAATTGTCCGATATATTCTATTCTTGTGTTATAAGAAACACGTGGCTAAATTACCTATTAGAACAGATGTTCTTCGAACTTACTGCTTACCAGCTGCATATAATTTTATCAAACGCATGTGGGTTGCCATGTGCAGTGTTTTGCTTTATTGCTCAATTGTCAAATTTATTAGTTTGTGTTATTGCTCAACATAGAAGGAAATATTGCAAATTTGCGTTATTTCACAATCAAGTGGGAAATAACACAAATTTGCATTATTGCCGTTTGCCTTATAGCACCCCGCCATTATTAATACGTGGCGTGAAATTTCTCTGATATTATATCCAACTTGGTTAATACTTCGTGGAATAACCGTTATTCGTTACACCGCTTCACATCTGCGTGGCAAGCTCTCTATTAACCTTTGGCATCTGTCCAAAGAAATAAAGTTCCACGCTTCCTGTACTCCTGCCCAAAACTCGTCGAAATTTTTAAATTTTCTTTGCCCAACTTTTTCTTTCACATCATTCCACAAGTTCTCGATCGGACTTAGATGAGGACTTTGCCCTGACCAATCGAGAAGTGGATTTTTCTTTTGCTCAAGCCAGTTTTTTACCACATTTGCTGTATGCTTGGGATCGTTGTCGTGCATAAAGATCCGGTTTACAGGCGTAATATCATAGGAATATAGCTTCATTGTATTCCTCAGTATATTAAGGTATGCAAATTTGTCCATATTTCCTTCTATCTTTACTAGGGGTCCATGAAAACGACCCCCATACTTTTAAACTTCCTCCCCCATGCTTTACGGTCTTTTTGGTGTACCTTGGATTGACTTCTTGGTTTTTTTCACGATGTACAAATGTTTTACCATCATTATCAATCCGGTTTATTTGAGTTTCGTCCGCAAAATTTATCCTTTTCCAAAAATTTAAATCTTTTGATCTTTAATATTTTTTTCGACAATAGCGGTTTTTTCTGCTCACACGTCCATACAAATTATTTTCATTTAAACGTCTTCGTACTAGTCTACTTGACACGTTTAAGGCCAATTCTGCATTGACTTCGACCATAATCGCGCGTGAGGATTTGAAAAGATCAGCTTTACACTTTTTAAGAATTATTTTATCCTCGCGGGGGGTTGTTTTGCGAGGAATTTTGATCATTTTTCTTGAACATTTTGCTATTTGAGCTATTTTAACTTGATTTGTACCGTTTTTGTAAAGGTCCAAATAATTTTTCTTTTTTCAAATACAATTTCACAAGTGAGATTAATTTTTTGTTGGACCAAACACAACTAATGCCGAAAACTGTAAGTGCGCTAAATCATTGTCCAACGAATTTGTGACGAAATTTAACAAAAACAAATCAACGGTATCTGAGGGGAAATGATAACGGTTATTTTCCACGCGTTTAAAGAGGCGATAGAAGCATGTTTCATTCAAGAATATCATTGGCGACGAGGAAAACCTGTTATTTAGAATATTATCTTTGATCTGAATCAAATTTTAAAATTCTTAATACATATATTTATAATGAAATACCAAAAAAAGTACGTAAAATTTTTATTTTAAATAAATAGACTTGTTTGCTTCAACAAAAGTTAAAACAAAAGTTGTACCAGTGCTAAACAAAGAAAAAAACACATTTTTACAAAAATTAAAAAAACCAAAAAAAAACTTAAAAAGTGTATAAAAACTAAACATTTTGAAAGCAGTGAAATTAAACAAAATAAGCTCAAAAGTTTGTGGGAAGTAATAGGTGTTTTTAAATTGATAACTTTTATAAAACTTATAAATTCCCTAATATGTGTGCTTGACGGTGACCTCTAGCAAGGCCAAGGGCAAGCCAGCTGCTACCTGGGCAAAGCAACGGTATTCACAAGACAGCATAACCATCACGTCTCGTCAAGGACATTTAAAACCCAAGGGCAAGCAAGGTGATCCACAGCAAACAGCATAACGATCACGTGACGTAAGTACAATTTGCGACGACAAACACGACAGAAATCGGCAAATCACAGCAGCGCAGCAGCAAGTAGAAACAAATTGACAACAGCGTCGTTGGCCGCAGTGGAGCCACAACAACATTGCAAGTGATCTGGTAGCTACCGCATTAACAACGAAGAGAGTTTATAAATATATATGATAAGTATAAACCGTTGGTAACATACAAATATACCAGCTCTTACTAATAATTATTATAATATACAAGTACCTACATACATTTATTACATATTATATAATACATACATATTCGTTACTTTAGACAGTACGTATATAAGCAGTGAGTTAATTACATTTTAAGAATTAATACTTACTTATTACAAATCGATATGGATACCTTGGAAATAAGCAGATTTAATCAGGTATTAACGTGTATAAAAAATAAAGAAAATTTTGATAGCAACGATCCAAATCGATTGCCAAATTTTATAGAACAAGTCGAAAATATTCTACCGCCAATAACAGAATTTGATACAAGTAACAGAAATGTTATATTTGGTTATATAAAAAATAAATGTGTAGGTAGGACTAGAGCAGTGGTCGGCATGAGAGGATCTGTCACTGTGTTGGTGAGCATGAAAAAAAAGTAGCCCAGGGAGAAATTGGAATTAAAACTAAGCAAATTTTATAAGCAAAATTATAAAATAAATTATTGTTCAATAAAATTTGAAAATTAAATATAGTTTCACTACGTTGGAGCAAAAATATATGAAAATATTCAATAAAACTAAAAGCTGTATATAAATAAACGATTACTCAAATCTCAGAGCAAATAATAAACAGATAAATAAGAAGTTCTCGAAATGAAGGGAATAATTTATATATATAATATAAATATAGCTTAAACAATTGTTGAATGTTATATCTTTAATACATTTATCTATATCAGTCTTTTTATGACAATTACTTAATAAAATACTATTTTTAAATGGGTTGAAGAAATTCTATTGCGTTGTTTGGAACAAATAAATTTTAAATCTGAAAAAATTTGTTCACATATATAAGTAGAGGGATAATGAAAATTAACAAAATGTCTTTTAAGGATATATTCCCTATTATCTTTAAAAGACTTGGAATATAAAGGCATTGCATGGCACCAAAGGCATTTGGAATCAAAAAATATTTCTCGCAGGGCATATTTGGTTTTGCGCTATAGTCTTGCGTGATGTTAATTCCAGGGATAATGGGATGCCCAACTTATTCCAGCGTGAGAGCGCCTCAAAATAAGCGTTTTTTATAACATTTTCCATTGTGGCCACATCGAACAAAATAAGAATTTTTGGGCATTTAAATTAAAACGCGCAACGTTTATTACGATTGCAAATTATTATATATTGGACTTTTAATATATGGCGAAACCACTTAAATCCTTTTTATGATTTTATGATATATTAAAACAACTGACTTTCGATCTTTCAATACTTAATAAGGTGAATTAAGCCTGTTAGTTGTCAATTAATGAATGTTTTAATCATTTGTAATAGAAAATGATTTCTATTATGCATCAAATTACAAAACGTTTCATGAAATATATTTAAATTTCGCATTTTCTTTGATTTTTCATTGTTTTAAATTTTTAATAGCGATCTTGAACAGCGGCAAGAAATTCCTCCGTTTACATATTTTTGGTAAAGATTTCAATCTGGCCATCGCTCGTTTCCAATTGCTAAACGTCAAAACCTCCCCAATCCAGTCAACTGTCAAAGTTTAGGTGGTTTTGACGTTTAGCAATTGTTCTCTCACTTCCAGTGAGAGAGGAGTTGGGCATCCCATTATTCCTGGTTAATTCGTTGCTGGCTCCACAACGACTGAACGATAGAGCGTAAGCGTACGTCAGAGAACGTTTATAATAAAGAAGGCTCACGGGCCGAAGAACGTAAAAATATTTTTGGCTAAAAGTGCCAATACACGAGCACACAAGTGCGTTCAATCGGTATGTGTGCGAGTTAAGGAACGTTTTCCTTATAATAGTAAAAAACCTCAAAACAACCTTGAGTTGGAACAATTGAAATGCACTATCACTACAACAAACAATCCTAAACAAACAAGTATCAAAACAACATTCAGTTTGAATACCACAACAACCTTATCTTAAAACAAAGCAATTGTATCTAAGCAAGCAATATATATGTAAACATACCTAAACAAATAATATAATCTGTATCTTAACAAACTATTAACTAGTAATAAGTAAACATATTAGTTAGTATAAATAGAAGTAAGAACCATGTAATAAGTTAGTCTTAAGAGTATAAATAAAGAGTACACATTCCGGTGCAGCTCAAAATATATTCTTTTGACTCATTTTTACTTATGGTATAAGTAACTGCGGGCTCAACCGGGATGGCAAATTTATTTACTATACAGAAAGCCAGATTTTATTCCGAAAGGAATAAATCAAAAAATTCCACAGGAAGTGGGACTTCCAGCACTAAATGCCTTAAAAAAGTGGAGAAACAAAAGACAATGGATATAAGTTTAAGTCCTGTAACAGCGGACAATACTTCCAGAATGAATCAAAAGCAGATCCCGAAAAAACGGACAACGGCGAATTCAGAAAGATTCACAACAGACCCTGGAAGAGCGGACAGGGACAATTCCTGAAAAAGTGGAAGAAGGTAAAAAAGTGTAGGTCCTGAAATAATGGATAATACTTTCACCAAGATTCGTAATAGACTCTGAAAAAGCGGACAACGTTGAATCCTGAAAAATCCTCAAACATTGGACAGTTAATTATCAGTTACGAAGAAGCAAAGATGGCCCAACTCCAAGCACAAGTAACTGCGTTGATGGTGATTATAAACAAGCAACGAGAGGAATTTATACAAATTTATCTTCAATCGAAAAGTGAAAATTTCCACAAGCAACACCAATTACCCAAAAAAAGGCACCGAAAACAAGGCAAGCCAAAAAGGAATGGTTGTTAAATTCTAGAAAATTAAAGCTAATTCCAAACGAACTAAAAGAAGGCATCATTTGACACACGAAAAAATAATTAAGTATATAATACTGGCTAAATGAGTTAGCGCCCCCCCTCAACACACGTCCTTGGACGATAATTCACGACACCAACACGATCCACACATGAAGACCACACACGAATACATCACACATGAAGACAAAACACATGACAACATCATACCGTTTTGCCGTTATACAGCGTATTCGCCACTCAGCAGCCCTTAAAAAGATCAGCAGCAGCGAGCAACGGCCCTTTTTTCGTCTCCCGTTCGTAGCGACAACACATTCTCCGGCGGTCCGCAAGAGTGAAGCGAATGCTGACAACAACGCGTTCTTTTTTACAAGTTATTTTTCCTAAACACAGACGTGCAAAAGTGCTTGCTGATATTTTAATATACAATCGTTCAAAAGTGTTTTCTGATATTTAAATACAAGTGCTCGCTGATATTTTTTTATATAACCGTTTAAAAGTGTTTTCTGATATTTAAATACAAGTGCTCGCTGATATTTTCATATACAACCGTTCAAAAGTGTTTTCTGATATTTAAATACAGACGTGCAAAAGTGCTTGCTGATATTTTCCCATACAAACGTTCAAAAGTGTTCGCTGATATTTTCATATTCAATCATTCAAAAGTGTTCTCTGATATTTCCACATACATACATACGTTCAAAAGTGCTTGCTGATATTTTCATATACAAACGTTCAAAAGTGTTCTCTGATATTTCCACATACATACGTTCAAAAGTGTTTGCTGATAATTTTCCCAAATATAGACATACATACGTTCAAAGGTGCTTTCTGATATTTTCAATACATACATACGTTCATAAGTGGTTTACGGAAATCTGAAGTGTTGAGTGGAAACCAGTGTGAGATACTCAACCGCAACAAGTGTCGTGGAATCCAAGCAAGTGAGTAAACATATGGTCCTTCGAGCCATAGTGAGAGGCACTATGGAAAAGTGAAAGTGAGTGAAATCATAAAAAACCAAAGAAAATAATACAAAAAAAAAAATGCGGGCGCGAAATAAGGAAATAAACTACATAGCGGGCGCGAATAATACAATAACAAATATACATAAATAACCAAACAAAACGGGCGCGAATTAATAATTAGTACTAACTAAACACAATCAACAACAACATCATTAGCACAGCCAAATGACTGGGAGAAGAGACAACAAACGCACATTTGGAGAAGAGGCTACAAACGCACCACTCAAGACCACGAACAAACCTACACTCAAACTGTCCCCAACCCCTGGCGGTAATACAAGTGAGTTGTATCGTTCCTATCAGTATTTATATATGTATATATGTATGTATGGTTTTTAAATAAAGCCAAAATTTAAAACAAGGATAAATTTGCGATTATAACCATCCGTTAGAAAACAAAATAAAAATAAAAAAAAACCGTTACCAAACTGGTTTAGTATTCGGTTTATTTCCCGGTTAAACTCAAGTATTTATTGCACCAATTTCCAGCGGTACCCCTTATACTTAATCAAGTATAAGCAGGACTGCTTAAGTAAGCTACGGCAAGTAATAAACAGACGAAAGAGAGGAAATAACAGAATAAGTTAAAACCAGCCATACATACATATGTGTAAATAAAATTCATATACATACATCATATACATATATCCGATATATATATATATAAATTAGAAAGAGTAAAAGTTACTCCTTTATACATTACATTGTGAAAACATATACATATACAATATTTAATACGTACATACATACATACGCAGAAACGCATATATAAATTTATACCCCGGGTACAACTTAAACAAAATAAAAATTTGTTTTCAATTAAATCGTCAACAATTTAATACTGATCGCAGCATCTGTACGTTTTTAAACGGCGAAAAATTTATTATAATAATATAATTGAAAATTTGTACAAGTCGTGTATAGTCACATATGTAAATACGCATTGTGCTTCAAAGTCCACTTTGGCATATATCCCGCAGTACCCCTTGGATTTTGGCAAGCAAAACCAAGCAGGATTGCGTTTACAATATATTAAAAGTCCATATTGGCATATATCCCACAATACCCCTTGGTTTTTGATCAAAAACAAGCAGGATTGTGTAAAACAAATCAAAGCGTAATACATATGTACATACATGCATATGTACAAAGTGCAGTGATCTCTAAAACGAGCTCTCATTTGCACATAAAATAGAAAAAAAAACACTTATAGGTATACCCTATAAGACTTACGGACATATATACAAAAAATTGTTTGCGGTTAACGAAAAATAATTAAACAAAAAAAACAAAAAATTAAGCGAAATTAAATTGAATACTCGGAAAAACAACTCTTATTTAACTTAAAAGAGTTTTCGGTATACATAAGCATACAGCAATTAAAAGCGTTTTTGTTTATTAATTTAATTCAAAACTCTTATTTACATAAAGAGTTCTCGTCTGAACATACATAGATATATACGAAATCTGTGTTGAAATTAAATTCAATAATTTCAGTATAAAAAAAAAACAATCTGTTTATCGATTTTCTTTGAAACTCTTACATACAAAAGAGTCTTCTTTTCGAAACATTGCATCTACAACTTGATAATACCAATCAAGTTTTAATTGAAAATTTCTGTTTTCTATTCGTCACATTTTTTTAAATGAGCTCTGACTCAAAAGACTCTAAACCAAGTCAGTTACCAAAAGTACCAAAGATGATTTCTGACGAAAAAAGTCCATGTATACCTGCAGAAGCTACACGCTCGAAGCAAGGTGCTACGAAACAAAAAAGGGGGAAAGACATATCATACGCTAAATTCATTTCTGAGAGTGACTGTCTAATAAAATATTGCAATTGATTTGCTTCTTCGCCGATTCAAGAGAATTCTGAATCTGCTCTAGAAATAAAAAGCCAAACAATTGAAAACTTTTGGACACGTCTCCAGGCTGCATATGACGCAATTGTAGATACTGACGATTCAGATCTACCAGAAAACTTTAAATCTTCCGCTTACGCCAAATTTGAAAACTGCTTGCACCAGTATGAAGACACAAAAATTATGATCACAGATCAGCTAAAATTAATTAAAGCAGTTGCACCCACTCCACCTCCGAGAGTAGAGCTGCCACAAATTCAAAATCAAGAGGCAAGTTCGGGTATCCCCCTCAAGGTGCCCGCATGTGACACTGAAATTATCCATGGTGGTTATGAACAATGGCTGTCCTTACGGGACATGTTCACTGCTGTTTACATTAACCATCCAAAATTATCAAATGCTCAAAAGTTGTATCACCTCAGATACAAAACAAAAGGTCAAGCAGGCGTCATCGTAAAACAGTTCGCATTAAATGACGACAATTTCCATTTGGCTTGGGAAGCTCTGAGATAAAGATACGAAAACGAACGAATACTGGTTGATAAGCAAATAACGATATTAATGAACTTGCCCAAAATTCAAAAGGAAACAAGAGAAGAATATATGAAACTTCAATCCACTGTTTCCAACTGTTTGTCGGTTTTAGCGACACAAAATATTCCCACAAACAATTGGGACCCAATTCTGATAAATATATGCACCGCCGCATTATCAGAAAAATCGTTATTGCTATGGGAACAATCTCTCTCATCGAGGAAAAAATGCCCCACGTGGCAGCAAATGGAAGATTTCCTAACTACCCAGTATGAAATCGCAGAAAGAGTTGATAAAAAGATAATTAAACCAAAAGGTATTTCCCATGACCTTAATAGAAGCTTCCAAAGACCCCAAGCCAGTAGCAACAACAATTCAAATAGAAGCTTCTTCAAAAATCAAACGTTCACATCTGAACACTACAAACAAACGTCATGCGAATTGTGCACAGGGGGACATAAACTTAAATCTTGCGAGAAATTTAAGAAATTAAATATAATTGACCGAAACAATTTTGTAAAGTCAAAAAGACTTTGCACAAACTGCTTATCACATGCACACATGCTTAAAGATTGTGAAAGCAAATTTAATTGCGTTTATTGCCATAAACGACATCATTCGATGTTACACATCACCAATTATTCCAGCCCACCCCCAAACAGCGCAAACCTAAAAAGAACAACAGGTTTAGTTGCAACAACAAATTCAGAAAACAGCCAAGAAGCACCATGCTGCTCAAAGGCGTTAAAAACCCAAACGCTACATAGCGTACAAACGAAAACAACAGTAGAGTATTACTACCTACAGCAGTCGTCTCCATCGAACACCGAGGAGAGCTGTTTAAACTCAGAGCCCTAATAGACCAAGGATCACAACGATCTTTCATAGCGTCTCGGGCACAAAACAGGCTACAGTTGCCAACAAAACTGGCCAATTTTGAAATCACGGGAATGGGCGGAAGAGTTGTTCAAAACTCAAATAAAATCTGCCCCATTACCCTCTTTTCCCCCAAAGCGGATAAGCGCATACAAGCAGAAGCTATTGTCTTACCGCAATTAACAAACATGCTTCCAAGCTATCATATAAATAGCAAGCATTGGCGAAAGGTTTCTCACCTTAAGTTAGCAGACCCCAACTGCAACACTCCCGCTCAAATAGATCTTCTATTAGGCAGCGATCTCATACCTCAGATAATACTCGAAGGTATTGAGAAAATTACAAAAACACTACTGGCGCAAAATACCAATTTCGGATGGGTCCTAAGTGGACTAGTTGCGGAACCAGTTGCCACGATGACAACTCAAGTTGAGGAAGTCTCATACGAGATTCAAAATTGAAAAAATTTTGGGAATTAGCAGAGCTCCTCCCCGTATCAATCACAACCCCTGAAGATCGGTATTGTGAGGATTTTTATAAAACCACAACTACTCGATCAGTAGATGGCCGGTACGTCGTACGACTACCACTAAAACAACAATTTCCAGACACACTCGCCTTAGGTCACTCTCGCACCTCTGAAATACAGCAGTTTCTAAGTATGGAAAAAAACCTACTTAAAAAAGGCGAGCTGAAACCAGAATATGATAGGGTCGTAGAAGAATACCTCCTTTTAGACCACATGGAGGAAGTCAGCGCTGGTGAAAAAATCATACAAAGTAAATACTACTCGTTTTATTTGCCACATCATGCAGTAGTAAAGCCAGACAAAAAAACCACAAAGGTAAGAGTTGTGTTCAATGCATCAAAATCCGCAAGTTCAGGAAATTCCCTGAATGACATTTTATTTACGGGACCCACGCTTCAGCCGGACCTAATGCTGCTTATCTTAAATTGGCGTATCTTCAAATACATATTCAACGGGGACGTCGAGAAAATGTATAGACAAATAGTCGTACATAAAGACGATCAAGATTTTCAAAGAATTATTTTCAGAAAATCCCCCCCTAGTCCACTACGCCACTTTAAGCTAAAACAGTTACCTTTGGCGTCAACTGTGCCCCATACTTAGCCATTCGGACACTGCACGAATCGGCAGAAAATAACAAGTCAGAATTCCCTCTGGTAACCCAGGTGTTAAAAACGCAAACGTATGTTGACGACATTTTTTCTGGAAGTCACAGTCTTCCACAACCATACGAATCCTTATCACAGGTTATAAATGCCCTCAATACGGCAGGGTTTCCTTTAAAAAAGATTACAGCCAATCACCCGAATATTTTAAAAAATATACCTAAAGACTATTTGTTGGATACTAATTTCCTTATATTTGAAAAGGAAAGTACAACAAAAACACTGGGCATACAATGGAATGCGATATCTGACAAGTTTTCATATACTACAGAGTCAATATCCGCATTATCCGCCATCACAAAGAGACAAATTTTATCCTCTGTGGCGAAACTTTTCGACCCCGCAGGATGGCTTTCGCCAATTATGATACAAGTGAAAATCTTGATACAAGAATTATGGCTAGATGGGACCGACTGGGACGAACAAGTAAAACCATTTCGTTTAGAAAAGTGGTCACAGTTCGCGAGCAATCTAAACGATATATCACAGATACAAATCCCACGGTGGGTAAACTATTCCCCCGAACACAAAGTCGAATTACACGGCTTCTGTGACGCCTCTGAGAAGGCATACTGTGCCACTTTACATGTGCGCACACAAAGCGATAACGCGATCACAAGTCACTTATTAGTAGCTAAAGCTAAGGTGGCTTGAGCTCTGTGGCGCCCTCGCAAAATTGGTTTCCATGGTGCAGACCCACTTAAACATGAAGAAATACAGATTGCATCTCTGGTCCGATTCTGAAATCGTTCTAGCTTGGTTGGAAAAACCACCACACGCATGGAAAACGTACATTTCTAATCGTACGTCACAAATACTTGACCTAGTGGGGTCAGCCACTTGGCGACACGTAGCCAGTGCTGACAATCCTACCGATTTAGGTACAAGAGAGTGTAAGCCGCTGCACCTTGCCACCACCACCCTCTGGTGGAATGGCCCCCGATGGTTGCCAGAATCTCCCGATTCTTGGCCAAAATCGCCCATGCACAATATAATTGCCCTAGAAAGTCGAAAAATCGACTGCTTTCACGCAACATTGGATGATAATGACATCCTTGAGCGATTTTCATCGTTCCCTCGTGCCCTTCGAGTTATCGCCTACATGCTAAATTTCGTAGAGCGACTCAAAAATAAAATTAAAGCAATTCACCTAGAATCCAACCAATGCGATATATTGACGCACCTTGAACTCCAAAAGGCAAAGGTCGCACTAATCGCATCCACTCAAATGCGCTACTTCAGCGGTGATATCTCACTATTAAGAGAATCGAAACCCATTGATAAAAGGAGTTCAATCTTGGTTCTTAACCCATTCTTGGACACGAGAGGTCTGCTTCGTGCGAATGGTAGGCTTGCTAACTCAAGCCTGACGTACAACGAACGCCACCCTCTAATTATAGCAGAGAAATTCCAACTTGCCACATTACTCCTCAATTATATCCACTTACTCATGCTTCACGCTGAACGTCGCCTAATGCAGCATATAGTCCGTCAAGAGTTCTATATTCCCCGTTTTAAGCCCCAAATAAAGAAATTCATTTTCATGTGCAGGATCTGCACTATGCACAAGCAGAAGTTGCGAACACAGATTATGGCAGCACTTCCACCGGAACGCTGTAACTTCGCTCTGCCTTTCACCGTTACAGGTGTCGATTTTTCTGGGCCTTTTCAAATAAAGGCTTCCATGCTAAGATCCCCCACTCTCATGAAAGGTTATGTGGCTGTCTTTGTCTGTTTTACGACAAAAGCAGTGCACCTCGAGCTGTGTACGAATCTGACAAAGGAGGCTTTTCTCGCGGCACTCGCTCGCTTCGTCGGACGACGCGGCTTCCCATCAAAACTGATGAGCGATAATGGTAAAACCTTCATTGGAGCCCAAAGAGCAACTAAAAAGGAGTTTGTGGATTTTATTAAACAAGTCTCACCAGAAATTGTACAAAGGTATGCTAAAAAGCTTTAAATCCCATTTCAAAAAAGTAGCTGGAAACTACGAATTTAATTATGAACAGTTCACCACACTGTTAGTGCGAATTGAAGCCGTTCTCAATTCACGGCCACTCACAACCCTCTCGCAAGATCCCTCTGACTTCACAGCCCTGACACCAGGGCATTTTCTCAAGGAGCACCCATTCTGGCCATACCTGGGCCAGGCGTGGGGTCGCTATCCTTATTAAATCAATGGGAGAGAATAAAAATTCTGCATCACAATTTCAGCCGCCGATGGAAGGAAGAATACATAAAGGACCTCCATAAAAGGTACCGGCGGAAGAGTCCAGAAAAGGCGCCAAAGCTGGGAGATTGTGTCATCATCCATGAGGACTGTCTACCCCTTACCGAATGGCGGCTTGGCCGCATAGAAAAACTACATTACGGTTCTGACGGTCATGTACGAGTTGTTGATATCCGCGCTCTAAGCGGTATGTTAACAAGACCGCTCGTGAAACTATGCTTTCTGCCGTATAGTAACGAAATCGCATATAATGAAAAAACCGCCGATAATCCCGCAAACAAAATTAAAACCAAATAATTAATCGATGAACCCGCAAATAAAAAATCTAATCGAAAGTACTAACGAATCTAACCGCAATGGTCGATCTACATAACGACCCATTCTTGCCACATACCGTGGCACAATCGTCATATAAATTTGCACGCAACAAATTTGTAATTCTAATAACTTCTCTATATAGATCAATATGGATGTGAATATTCCCAGCGTGCCAACGCCAACAGTGAGGTCCACCATTACTGTGCCACGCCCTGGGGCAGCTTCAGCGCCACGAAGCCCAGCGGCAAGGCCTCCGGCAACCGCTCCTCGTAGTGGCACGCGACCACTACCACCCTCCTCAGCAACAGCAGCGGAGCCTCCGCGCAGCCGATGTCCCATGTGTCAGCGCTCTAATCGGCTACAGCATAGCAGCATTTTCCGTGGCATGCAGCCCTTACAACGCCAGAAGGTTGCTCTGGCTCACGGACACTGCCTGAATTGTTTGGCGACGGCACACAGCACGCAGGAGTGTACGTCAGCCACCCTATGCCAATTGTGCAACCGGCCACACCACACTATGCTGCATCGCCCCCCAAAACGGGCCGCCATGCGCCAACGCTCCGCGGGCAGATCGCAGCAGACCAGCCGTCCGGGTCGGCAAAGACGGCTCATAGCCCCTCCTCCAATCATATCGAGGCGAAATGAGGCATCATCACGGCGTCGACAGTCTCGGTCGTCATACCACCGCTCTACTGGCCTCAGCAGTGTTGTTACAACGCTGCAGCAACTACAGCGACTGCTAGGCTAATATTCGCGTAGGGGGGCCGGGATGGCTAAATGAGTTAGCGCCCCCCCCTCAACACATGTCCTTGGATGATAATTCACGATCCACACATGAAGACCACACACGAATACATCACACATGAAGACAAAACACATGACAACATCATACCGTTTTGCCGTTATACAGCGTATTCGCCACTCAGCAGCCCTTAAAAAGATCAGCAGCAGCGAGCAACGGCCCTTTTTTCGTCTCCCGTTCGTAGCGACAACACGTTCTCCGGCGGTCAGCAAGAGTGAAGCGAATGCTGACAACAACGCGTTCTTTTTTACAAGTTATTTTTCCTAAACACAGACGTGCAAAAGTGCTTGCTGATATTTTAATATACAATCGTTCAAAAGTGTTTTCTGATATTTAAATACAAGTGCTCGCTGATATTTTTTTATATAACCGTTTAAAAGTGTTTTCTGATATTTAAATACAAGTGCTTGCTGATATTTTCATATACAACCGTTCAAAAGTGTTTTCTGATATTTAAATACAGACGTGCAAAAGTGCTTGCTGATATTTTCCCATACAAACGTTCAAAAGTGTTCGCTGATATTTTCATATTCAAACATTCAAAAGTGTTCTCTGATATTTCCACATACATACATACATACGTTCAAAAGTTCTTGCTGATATTTCCACATACATACGTTCAAAAGTGTTTGCTGATAATTTTCCCAAATACAGACATACATACGTTCAAAGGTGCTTTCTGATATTTTCAATACATACATACGTTCATAAGTGGTTTACGGAAATAGTGGAAACCAGTGTGAGATACCCAACCGCAACAAGTGTCGTGGAATCCAAGCAAGTGAGTAAACAAATACATATATAAATGAATTAATTATAAACATAACAAGTAAGGAAGGGCTAAGTTCGAGTTCCACCGAACATTTTATACTCTCGCATGATAAAGTGATAATCGAGATTTCATTATATATATATTATATTTTTCAAATACCGTATTTTTGTAGTTTTATTCCGCTATCATCATTGGTTCCTAATGTATGTATATATTATACAGAGAAGGCATCAGACGGAATTCAAAATAGCGTTATATTGGAAGAAGGCGTGGTTATGAACCGATTTCACCTATATTTCGTACATGTCATCAGGGTGTTAAGAAAATATTATATACCGAATTTCATTGAAATCGGTGTAGTAGTTCCCGAGATATGGTTTTTGGTCCATAAGTGGGCGAGGCCACGCCCATTTTCAATTTTTAAAAAAAGCCTGGGTGCAGTAGTGATTTTCAACATAACCTTTGTATGGGAGGTGGGCGTGGTTATTATCCGATTTCTTCCATTTTTGAACTGTATATGGAAATGCCTGAAGAAAACGACTGTGTAGAGTTTGGTTGACATAGCTATAGTAGTTTCCGAGATATGTACAAAAAACTTAGTAGGGGGCGGGGCCACGCCCACTTTTCCAAAAAAATTGCGGCCAAACATGCTACTCCCTAATATGATCCTTTTTGCCAAATTTCGCTTTAATATCTTTGTTTATGGCTTAGTTATGACACTTTATAGGTTTTCGGTTTCCGCCATTTTGTGGGCGTGGCAGTGGGCCGATTTTACCCATCTTCGAATATGATGATATTTCATCGTCAAGGCACTGCGCATACTTTGCTAGATTATTGGTCAAGGACGCAAATGCATTCATAACAAACCAAACGCGATATCTAACGTAAAGATAAAGCGGAATAATTGAAATCTTTTCGATTCTTTGCAATATACATTGAAGTATGTATATGCGTACAATTTCAAACTAATTCTTCCTAAAAAATTATAAAATTACTAAATGATGGGAATGGTAGAATAGAACTGCAAATACACAGTGCAATGGCTATACTGCGGCTCCCGACAAATTGAGAGCGGTAGCGATAGCATAGCAATAATTTTAGAAATTTTGCTGCTACGGAGTAGTAAATGAGAACCCTGATAACAACTTCAATCGAATATAACCGAATCCGGGTGGTTTATTTAAAGAAAAAAGGTAAAAGAAAGTGGTAAGTGTCAAAGACAAACGTGAAGTGCGCACCCATCTACTCAAACACTCTGAAAAAGTAATTTAATTTAAATGTATTCAATTGCACATGTAACCATTAATATTCACAAAAAGAATTCATACAAATACACATGTTTGCATACAAACGTATAAAAATATAAGCATAAGAACGAACATACGTCTGTTAGAGCAATATATAGTTTTTAGCATAATTTTTATTCCACGCTCAGCTCTGTTCAAGCAAAATGTTAAAATTTCTGCTGCAGAGCTGGCAGTGGTGAAACTCCTCCATCTCGACCGAGTTAGCCAAAAATATTTTTACGTTCTTCGCGCCGTGAACCTTCTCTATTATAAACGTTCTCTGCGTACGTGTAAAGTTAGTTTGCACAATTGTGCTAAGAAATGCCGACCACTGGACTAGAGAGGCTATGCATAGACATGCAAATGTAACTACATGGCCTATGTTAAAATCAATTCTTACAGCTAATTTTCGCGAGAAAAATTCTAGTAACGATTTAATGGATAATTTGAAAACTTGTACATTAAAGGGTACAATCGAAAACTATTATTATAAAATAAGCAAAATTGCAAATAAGATCCATAACAGAAATTTAACTCATGGCGATAACACGTATTCAACAGAAGAAATAAATAGAATTTCACTTAAAACATTTGGAGACTATCTTCCAGAACCAACCCGCACCATGATTTTTGCGATAAATCCTATCACTTTAGAAGATGCTTTCAAAATTATAATAGATGCAAGACACCAACATTATACACAGTTTGGGCCAACAGAGCAAAACTATTTTAACACAAATAGTAGTTAAGTTCAGCAACGACCATAACAATGTAAACACTCAAATTAACCAATTCCCAAAATGATTCGAACAGTAATAGATACAAACGACAATATTATTATAACAATAGAGGAAACAACAATTCAATTAGACCTTATTCTACCAATGTCGAAAATATTCATAACCTACCATTTCAAAACCAAAAATGGTTCAATAACCTTAAACATAATAACACAAGTAGCTCTAGACTAACAAATCAAACCAGGCGATCAAACAATTCACAATTTTCACAAAGAAATCGGTAACAATTTAATAATTGTCATGAAAATGTTCAGCCAGTGCCATCAGCATTATGGGAAAATTATACAAGTAGCTCGCATAATACACTGGGGCCCCGGTTTGCGTCGACCCGATTTGCGTCGTTTCGATTTGCGTCGCAAAATATATATGTACATACTAGAGACCTCTAGTACATACATATGTATTGTACAATTTTTTCAATTTGCGTCGTTAATTTCAGTTTCGGTCGTTTGAATGCCTACGTATGCAGCAATGTACATATGTATATACATACATATTCAGTTACAGAAAACAATTTTTCCGTAAAAAGGGGATTCCCAATTATCGGCATATGTGCAAGTGCTGCACATAGAAATATGAATTTCGGCAGAGAATTTCCGTCGCAGTTGCGGTTTCTGTTGGCTATTAATCACGCGAAAAAATGAGTCAAAAGCGCAAACAAATCAGTGTCGAATTGAAATTAGACATACTAAAACGTTTTAAGTCGGTTGAAAAAGCCATTGACATCGCAAAACATCTTAACTTAGCTTCGTCTACTGTAAGGACAATTTGCAACCGAGATGCTGACCAAATCACAAAATTTGCAAAAACTGCTACCTCGCTACAGTCACAACAAGTCAAAGTAAAAAGTCCGCTGTTGACTAAAATGGAAGCTCTTCTGTCGGTTTGGATTGAAAATGAGAACCAAAGAAAAGTGCCCCTGAGCAAAATGATTATTCAAAATAAGGCCATTAGCATCTTTCATGATCTACAGAATGATACTCCATCAACAAGCAGTGGAAGTTCCGAAAAATTTGAAGCAAGTAACGGTTGGTTCCAACGCTTTAAATCTAGGGCAAATTTGTATAATATCTCTCTAAAAGGAGAATCGGCTAGCGCTGATAAGCCAGCTGCGGGAAAATTTCAGCCTGAACTACAAGCTATTGTCAAAGAAGGGGGATATTCTCGCAAGCAGGTCTTGAATGTCGATGAAACTGGCTTGTATTGGAAGCGGTTGCCTAAAAAAACCTACATTTCCAAGGCCGAAAAATCTGCTCCTGGGTATAAAGCCTCTAAAGATCGACTTACCCTTCTTCTAGGTGGAAACGCAGAAGGGGATTTTAAATTCAAGCCATTTCTTATTTACCAGTCTGAGAATCCAAGAGCCCTTAAAAATGTGAATAGAAGTGATCTTCCGGTTCACTGGCGTGCTAATAAGAAAGCATGGATGACTGCCACGCTATTTACAGATTGGATTAAAAATTGCGCTGTTCCCGAACTGAAAGATTATTGTTGCTCTCAAAAGATTGATTTTAAAATGCTGTTACTAATGGACAATGCTCCAGGACATCCCATATATTCAGATGATATTTCTGAAAATATAAAAATTGTTTTTATGCCTCCTAACACCACCTCTATCATACAGCCGATGGATCAAGGCGTAATATCCAACTTTAAGTCTTACTATCTACGGCGAACAATTTCTCAACTTATAGAAGCAACTGATAAAGCAGATAAATTAACCATACCGCAGTTTTGGAAGGATTACAATATCAAGATGGCTGTCGAAAATATTGGTTTTGCATGGAAAGAAGTTAAAGTGACTTGTATGAAAGGAAGTTGGGGAAATATATGGCCAGAGTGCTTGCTTAAAAACAATGTTCCGATTAACGATATACCAACTGTTCGGGAAGAAATTGCTAATCTGGCTAGGGAAAATAATATTGAAGGAATGGGGATTGAGGATATCAACGAACTGTTAAACTTACAGGATGAAGAGCTCACAAACGAAATGTTATTAACTTTTGGTACTGAACATATGTTGGATGATGAAACTGATCCGACCGTTATCCAAACAGAACCAAAAAAGCTAACAACTGCGCAAATTGCAAAAGCGATGGAACTGGTAGAACAGGCGATTGAAATTTTTTGCAACAATGATCCCGATGAAAATCGTAGTGCCAAGGCAAGTCAATCTCTTTCCGACGCCATACAATGCTACAAAAATGTTTACATGGAGAAAAAAGCAATTTTTATACAACAAACTTTGGACGCATTTTTATGCAAAAATGTAACTCAGCCCGAAGAAATTATGGACGACTAAGGTTTTAAATTCATCGCATTTCTTTTTTAAATTGCTGTTTTGCTTTAAAAATGTGAGTTTGTTTTTATAGATATATACATATATATAGATTAAAATAAATGTTTTGTATGCTATGTAAATGCCTTCTTACAAAAGTTGTATTCTTTTAACTCAGGAACAAATTAAAAATATTTTGCAGTAAGTATATGGGGAAATGTGTTTCGATTTGCGTCGTTTCGTTTTGCGTCGCGTCTCTACGGTCCCCATTAACGACGCAAACCGGGGCTCCAGTGTAATACAAACCTACATATTGAACCAATGGAAATCAGGAACTCCAGTGTAAATAAATCCTGATATTTGTCACCCTTAGTGGAAGCAAGACGTTAATGTAGTAGCAAGAGCTTTAGGGACAAATACATTGATAAAAAAGTTGTGTAAATTTCCAATCTTTAAAGAATTTAAACTTAAAGATTATTTCCGCGATTTTAGAGTGTAAATTTAATAATTAATTTGATGGCCTCATAGGAAATAATATTTTAAGGGAGTTGAACTGCATTATTGACTTTACTAACAGGCAGTTCATAACAAAAAATGCTGTTATAACTCTCTTTCTCACTGAAGAAGTTTATAACAAAAGAGCATATAAAGAAAACTTTGCTGAAATATTTAGTTGTGAAGTTGACACTCATAATATCACAGCAATGTTTCCTATGAATCTTTTGCAAACTTTCGAATAGGAAAAATTATTTCGAATTGTCAATAATCATAAAAACGTTTTTTTAAAAAAGTTGACAACTTATCTTTTACCAATGAAATTAAACACAGAATAATAACTAAAAATGATATGCCAATATACTCTAGCTTGTATAGATATCCAGAGGTTCATAAGGCAGAAGTTGATAAGCATATTAAAACAAGTAAGGAAGGACTAAGTTCGGGTGTCACCGAACATTTTATACTCTCGCATGATAAAGTGACAATCGAGATTTCATTATCCGTCATTTACATATTTTTCAGATACCGTATTTTTGTAAAGTTTTATTCCGCTATCATCATTGGTTCCTAATGTATACAGAGAAGGCATCAGATGGAATTCAAAATAGCGTTATATTGGAAGAAATGGTTGTGAACCGATTTCACCCATATTTCGTACATGTCATCAGGGTGTTAAGAAAATATTATATACCAAACTTCGTTGAAATCGGTTGAGTAGTTCCTGAGATATGGTTTTTGGTCCATAAGTGGGCGAGGCCACGCCCATTTTCAATTTTTAAAAAAGGCCTGGATGCAACTTCCTTCTGCCATTTCTTCCGTAAAATTTAGTGTTTCTGACATTTTTTGTTAGTCGGTTAACGCACTTTTAGTGATTTTCGACATAACCTATGTATGGGAGGTGGGCGTGGTTATTATCCGATTTCTTCCATTTTCGAACTGTATATGGAAATGCCTGAAGGAAACGACTCTATAGAGTTTGGTTGACATAGCTATAGTAGTTTCCGAGATATGTACAAAAAACTTAGTAAGGGGCGGGGCTACGCCCACTTTTACAAAAAAATTACGTCCAGATATGCCCCTCCCTAATGCGATCTTTTGTGCCAAATTTCACTTTAATATCTTTATTTATGGCTTAGTTATGACACTTTATAGGTTTTCGGTTTCCGCCATTTTGTGGGCGTGGCAGTGGGCCGGTTTTGCCCATCTTCGAACTTAACCTTCTTATGGAGCCAAGAAATTCGTGTACCAAGTTTCATCATGATATCTCAATTTTTACTCAAGTTACAGCTTGCACGGACGGACGGCCGGACAGACGGACGGACAGACGGACGGACGGGCAGACAGACATCCGGATTTCAACTCTACTCGTCACCCTGATCACTTTGGTATATATAACCCTATATCTGACTCTTTTAGTTTTAGGACTTACAAACAACCGTTATGTGAACAAAACTATAATACTCTCCTTAGCAACTTTGTTGCGAGAGTATAACAAGGGATCATTAGGCATTCAAACAGTCCATACAATAGCAATATTTGGGTCGTCCCTAAAAAATTAGATCCGTCTAAGCAACAAAATTGGCGAATAGTCATCGACTATCGTAAATTGAAGGATGCTACTATTGAAGATCGATTAACAATACCAAATATAGATGATATTTTCGATAAATTAGGAAAATGCAATTATTTTACGACACTTGATTTAGCTAAGGGATTTCATCAGGTGGAAATCCATTTTCGACAGCTACAGGCCATTACGAGTTTTTACGAATGCCATTTGGACTTCGAAATGCACCAGCTACCTTTCAAAGAATGATAAATAGCGTACTAAGGGGATACATTGGGATGAATTGTTTGGTTTACTTGGATGATGTTATTATCTTTTCAAGGAGCTTAGAAGAACACTTAGAAGCTATTGAAAAAGTGCTAAAGCGTTTGAAAAAAGCCAACCTTAAAGTGCAAGTTTTCAAGTGTACCTTTCTTGCCAAGGAAACTGAGTTTTTAGGCCACGTTATTACCCCTGAGGACATGAAACTAAACCACGAAAAATTTAAAGCCATAGACAAAATAATGTTGCCTAAAACTCATAAAGAAATTAAATCTTTTTTTGGTATTAGGAGGTTTATAAAAGATTACTCTAAAATAGCAAACAATTTAATAAAATATTTAAAAAAGGGCTTCAAAATAAATATTAATGACCACGATTACAAAGATTCTTTCCTTAAATTGAAAATGTTAATTAAAAATTACCCCATTTTAATCCACCCAGATTTCACAAAAACTTTTACTCTTGTGACAGATGCGAGTAATTTTGCTCTAGGAGTAGCTCTCATGCATACTAACAGGGTAATTTCATTTGCTAGTCGAACTTTGAATGGACATGAGAAGAATTATAGCACTTTAGAGAAAGAGGTGTTAGCCATAGTGTGGGCCACTAAATATTTTCGCCCATATCTTTTTGGTCGCAAATTCACAATTAAAACAGATCATCGTCCACTGGTTTGGTTAAATAATATAAAGGAACCTAATTCAAAATTACAAAGGTTCAAAACTAAACTCAGTGAGTTTGGTTTCGACATTTTATACATTAAAGGTAAAGAAAATGTAATTGCTGACGGCGTGAGTAGACTAAGTTATAATAATGATAACAAATTAGACATTGAAATAATAATCAATTTACATGAACTGTTTAACGAAGATTTTAATACAGTACACAGCGCTGAAATAGATGATACGGATTTCATTAAAATGGCATAGCGTCCAATAAATATTTTCAAATATCAAATAATTATTGAAAACTCAAGTAATTATTCTTGTAAAACATCAATAATATTTAAAAATAAAATTCGCCTTAGTTTAAAAATCTATATAAATAAAAATGAATTGTTGTTCGTTAGTCTGATTAAAACTCGAGAACGGCTGGGCCGATTGAGCTGATTTTGGTTTTAAAATGTTTGTCGTAGTCCAGGGTAGGTCTAAACCAGTGTTTCCCAAAGTGGGCGATAACGCCCCCTTGTGGGCGCTGCAGGTATCAAGGGGGGCGGTGAAAAACCCAGAAAGAAAATGGGGGCGTTGTGTATAGGCCTGGGGGGTTATTCGTAATTCTATTTAGCTAGGAGGCCTCTTAGACAACGACTACATGAGCTCTCAACTCTTAACAACAACTTGTGAACATCAACTAATATGAATTAAAAGATTGCTCACACTCGGTTCTATATTTCTCTCCGCGTAGTTCATATATCTGCCCTATTTTATTAAATATAGAAAAAATGAAAATCATGTCAATCGGTCGCTCCGTTTCATAACGAGGCATCTCGACAGTATAGAATTTATAGAATACTAACTGTCAAACGTATTGCTATTGCCATTGCCAAATGTGTATGTGGGCATTTGCTGTCATAATGTAATCATTTGCGCAAAGGTGTAGGGTAGGTAGGTTCGAGATGATGTAGCGAATGCTTTGAGCTCTTGAATAATTCATTTTAACACTTGCGAAATGACGTCGGGTAGGTAGCTGATGTAACGCACGTTTTGAGCTTTTAAACTCCTTAAATCTTTTATGTGGAAAATAAAAAAAGGATAAAGGTCGTTGCTGCTTTCGCAGCCAAACTGCTTCTACACAAAAAGAATCTGGGCAGACGTGAGTTTCACAATTTTTCGAATTTATCAGTATCATGCAGTAACGACGAATTGTTTGCCCACTGCCAATATTTGGAAAACCTCCACATTGACTTCATCGAATGATACCAGGACATTTTGAACTTGGAAATACCAGACTGGGTGTTGGATCCGTTTTCAAATGTCAACACAGCAATGTCACCTCAGCTGGAAGAAGAACTTATAGAATTGACAACAAACGAGGAAATAAAAATCAAGTTCAGAAATGGTTACCAAGAATTTTGGCTACAAAAACCGATCTCGCAATTGTACCCGGGATTGTGGTCAATCGTTCAACGATTCTTGATAGCATTCCCATCGTCATATTTGTGTGAACGCGGATTTAGTGTTGTGACAACACTGCTTACTGAAAATAGAAATCGTTTGCTTGTTACCGAACTTGGCAACTTGCGACTGTTCTTGAGTAAATTGGAACCTGATATTAACAAACTTATTAAAAAGTATCAGATTCATCCTTCACATAGTTTTATTTTTAATAAAAGATTCTCTGTTTTAATACTATAAAGTTGTGTTTAAATAATCATTCTTATTGGCAGGTGGAGCCCGTAAGAATTAACTTGAGACCTAAGCGCCGTATGTTACCTACTGCGCTTAGGTTTCAAGTTGCTGGTTATAGTAAAAGTTTCGTTTTAAATTCTCCGTTAATATACATATATAGGTCACAATAATTAATTTCAAGTTATAGTGGTTTTTAAATAGGTGAAAAAAAAAAATATTTATTCTCAAAGTGGGCGGTGGACAAAATAAGTTTGGGAACCACTGGTCTAAACGGTGAGGAAATAAGGAAAAATTGCGAGTAAGATAGAGTAAGACGACAATTCCATTTTCCCATATAAAAGTTGACCACTTACTTTCTGTCAAACATTTGACGGTATTTGTACTCTCAGTTCCACTCGGATTGAAGAACGCATTAAAACAAGACTTTTCAATCGACAACATAATATCAACTTTGCTCATAACATCGTGTATTTAAATTTCAAAATATAAAAATAATTAATGTGTTGACAGGTGTTATGGGTGCAGAGTAAATGACTATGAAGTGGATAGGCAGAGAATGAAACGAGTTCTGTGCACATCAATTCACAACAGCAGCGAGCACGGGATAATGAATTTAATCGATTCCGCAGACGCAATGCCTCCTGTAAACCTCGAACGAGGAGCATTTTCCTACGATCCGGAAATTGATTATACGTGTTGCCGACAAATCTGTGACGATTGGAGAAATGTCAATCATTTGTCAACATTCTAAAGCATTAAAATACGGTAGTGAACCTGCGGGATTATGTGGTGCTGGTGGCAAAGTACAATTGCCACAATTGGTTCCACCACCTGAATCTTTACACTCTTTAGTTAATGGGATGGAAAGTGAGTCTAAACACTTCTTGGCTAACATCCAAAAATATAATAATTGCTTCCAAATGACATCGTTTGGTGCAACGCATATAGTACAAGACGGGTTCATGCCCACTTTCAAGGTAGTGTGCCATAATTGTTTTAGTGAAATTATAATTTGTATTTGTATCACTATTCATTTAACCAGTTCCTAAACAATTACAGATACAAGAACAAATTCATCACCTACTGGGGGCAATGCTGCCAGTGCCAGATGCAGATCATTAATTTTTGCAAATTTATTTTATGGGCAATCAAGATGCGGAAGTTGATACACGTTGTGGTCATAATCCAGCCGTCAAGCGAACCATTGTCCAACAACTGCAAACATTTTTTCCCTAGAATAATGGATTAGTGAAGGTGTTCAAAATGGCACTGGACCGGATGCCATCAGACTGCCATAATATTGTAATAAGAGCCGACAAAATACCTGCTGGAGAGCATGCAAGAAGGTTTAATTCACCGACAATAGATGAAGTGGCGATTGTCGTTGTTGGAGAGAATTTGCAATCAAGAGATATTGTACTTCATCGCCGGAACAATGAATTTAAACGTGTATATGAAACGCATAGAGCTTATGATGCTTTACAATACCCATTAATTTTCTGGCAGGGAGAAGATGGGTACCATTTTAATATCAAAATGGTTAATCCAACAACAGGTAATTAGATTATACAAAATATAATATTTTATATATTTATATATTTTATCATTTGTACTTCCAGGTGCTGATACACACAAAACAGTCCGTGCCATGAATTATTATGCAAACAGACTCATGATCCGTGAAGGTGAAGTAAATCACATTTTGATGTGTCAAAGGCTCTTTCATAAGTATGCAGTGGACATGTACGTCAAAATTGAGACTGAACGATTGACATACATTCGTCTAAACCAACAGCAGCTTCGATCTGAAAAGTACATTCAACTTCGCGATGCAATAAATGCTGACGGCAATGTAAATAATGTAGGAAGAATGACAACTTTACCGGCCACTTACATCGGAAGCCCTCACCACATGCACGAGTACGCTCAAGATGCGATGTCTTATGTTCGAAAGTATGGCCGTCCAGACCTATTCATTACATTCACCTGTAACCCACAATGGATTGAAATAAAAAAAGAACTGCTACACAACCAAACACCACTTGATAGGCATGACATCACAGCCAGAGTTTACAAGCAAAAATTAATATATTTAATGAATTTCATTACAAAGCATCGTGTGTATGGCCAAGTACGTTGTTCGATGTACTATGTTGAGTGGCAAAAGCGTGGTTTGCCACATGTTCATATATTAGTCTGGTTTGTTGACAAAATAAGGCCAGAAGAAATTGATTCCATTATTTTAGCCGAAATTCCTGATGAAACGGTTGACCCAAAATTGCATACAATAGTAACTAAACACATGATACATGGACCTTGCGGAGTTATCAACAACAGCTCACCCTGTATGATCGATGGCAAGTGCTCCAAACGCTACCCGAGAAACTTGGTTGCTGAAACCATCTCGGGAATCGAAGGTTACCCATTGTATCGTCGGCGATCAGTTGAGGACGGTGGACGATCTCTAGATGTCAAGATAAAAGGACAAGATTTTCATGTAGACAATCGTTGGATTGTGCCGTTCTCGCCCATATTGTCCAAAACTTTTGAAGCTCACATCAATGTGGAATTTTGTAACTCTGAGAAATCCATAAAGTACATATGTAAATATGTTAACAAAGGTAGCGACATGGCCATCTTCGCAGTAACAAACACAAAATGATGAAGTGTCTCACTATCAGATGGGTCGCTATGTAAGCAGCAATGAGGCTATTGGGCGCATATTTTCGTTTACAATTCATGAAAGACATCCCACTGTATTCCACTTGGCAGTTCAATTGGAAAATGGACAACGAGTGTATTTCAACCCAAACAACGCTGTGGATAGAACGGCACGTCCACCTGTGACCACACTGACACGTTTCTTCTCAATTTGTGAAACTGATCAATCACATTGCTCTATGCTGATATGCCGCGCTACTACACACGGAACTCATCATCAAAGTCTTTTCAGCGTTGTAAACAAGGAACACCACTTGAAGGATATGAAAATGTATTTGCCACAGATATATATATACAGTACATCCTAATAACGATGAATGTTATTATCTTAGATTGTTATTGGTGAATGTTCCTGGTCCGACATCTTTTTAACAATTGAGAATAGTTGATGGATATCTGTGTGCGACTTACCGTGAAGCGTGTCAATTATTACGGTTGCTTGAAAACCCCCTCAAATTCGAAAGATTTGTGGATGAAATATAGGGATGACATGTCTGAGGATGTGTTGCATCGCGTGCATTGTGAAACTTTAAATCTTATATTGCAAATTACGGCAGAGATTTACAATGACACATTGATCATAATAGAAGATATGTGTTTATTGATGGCAAATAAAGTATTGTCGTGTTTGGGCCTGACAGGACCCAATCGTGCTATACAAGATGCATTAAACCATGAGTTGCAAAAAGAACTCCAGTACGATACTCAAGCTACGACCGAAGCAGTTCGCACAACTGTTCCGCAATTGAACGAAGAACAAAGGATTGCGTACGATCGTTTGATACAAGCTGTAAACAGTGGGTCTTGGGGGATTTACTATCTTGATTCTCCTGTGGGTACTGGGAAAACGTTCCTAATTACATTGCTATCAGCAAAGATCCGATCGCAAAATGAGGTAGCCCTAGCGTTGGCTTCATCTGGAATAGCAGCAACTTTATTAGAAGGCGGACGAACTGCACATTCAGCCTTAAAATTACCATTAAACATGCATATCCACGAAACGCCAGTTTGCAACATCGCTGAAATAGCGCTATGGCGAAGACTCTCCAAGTATGCAAATTGATAATTTGGGACGAATGCACAATGGCCCACAAGAGATCGCTGGAGGCACTAGATAGGATGTTGAAAGATTTACATGATAACCAAAACATTTTTGGTGGAGCCATGATACTCTTGTCAGGTGATTTTCCTCAGACTCTTCCAGTAATTCCTCGATCGACTGTTGCTGACGAAATAAACACATGTCTGAAATCATCAAATTTGTGGCGGCACCTAAGGACACTACAATTGACTACAAACATGTGAGTGTTTTTGCAACAAGATCAAACTGCGACTGTGTTTTCGAAGCAGTTGCTTTTCCCTCAGATTTCTGTCACTTCACAGAATCGAAAGAGGAGCTTCTTCAGCGTGTTTTTCTGGACATTAAACAACAATATAATAACCACGATTGGCTAAGAGAACGAGCAATATTGGCAGCAAAAAACAAAGATGTCGATGATCTCAATACTACCATTTAGAATTTCCTTCCAGGAGAGTTGTTTACGTACAAATCAGTTGACACGGCTACAAACCAGGATGAGGTAGTCAACTATCCTACAGAATTTTTAAATTCATTGGACTTGACTGGACTACCACCACATAATTTGAAACTAAAAGTAGGGTCAGTTGTCATCATGCTGCGTAATATTAATCAACCTCGACTTTGCAATGGAACGAGATTGGTTGTGAAGAAACTCATGAATAACATCATCGAAGCTAAAATAATCAAAGGAAAATACAAAGGAGAGGATGTCTTAATCCCACGAATACCTATGATTCCAACGAATTTGCCATTTGATTTTAAAAGGTTGCAATTTCCCGTGCGTCTAGCTTTTGCGATGACCATAAATAAATCGCAAGCCAAATCGTTGCAAGTTTGCGGAATAAACTTAGAGCTTTCCTGTTTCGCACATTATACGTTGCCTGTTCGCGTGTCGGAAAACCAACATCCTTATTTATTTACGCACCGCAAAAAAAAAACTAAAAATATTCTCTACCAGAAAGCACTATACGTATATTAATTAACTGTATATATATACAGCAGTGTACATTTATTGGCCGATATCATGATGATGATGATAACTGTGTTGTGTTTAATTTCAGCAAAGATTTGTTTATCATCATCAAAGAGAATTTTAAAATTTTGTTTATGGAGTGTATAAATATAAATAAATGACTTAATATGTATATAATATGTGCATTTGGATCCTTACAATTATATAATAATATGTTGTATATATCTACATAAATAAAAATGAATCGCCAAACTGTATGTACGCTCATAACTTTGATACGACTTATCCAAATTTGATAATTTTTTTTTAAATGTTCGTTGAGGTTCAAGGATGGTTTTTACGGAGAGAAAAATTCGAATAATTGCCGGCAAACCCCTAAAAACAGCCCTTTTCTTTTTCCCATACAAACGAATGAATGTTTGTTTGTTAGTAACGCTAAGAGAACGGCTGAACCAATCTTGATGAAATTTTCAGAGGTTGTTCGTTGTGGATCGAGAAAGGTTTACACGACGACATGGGTTTCGGTCTCTTCGACTAAACGTCTCAACACTAAAGTTACTTTTCATGAGGAAAAGTCGGAAAATTGGATACTTCCAAAAAGTAACTTTTTTCCACACAAAGTTTTTTAAATTTTTGTTTGTTTTTTTCTTTTTACTTTATATTGAAGCAACGTAGATGTGGTGGAACAGGAAATGTTGGATATCAACTCTATCGGCGTCGCTTACCAGATAACAGAACATTCAGCATTCAATTTAGAAGAGTGAATAACGAAGTTGACAACACATGGACGTACCATATTCGCCATTATTGTTTATTTCAAATTCAAAACTCATATCAATGTTGAGAATTGCAGTTCGGTGAAATCGATAAAATATGTTTCTAAGTACGTCAAGGAAAAGGAAGCAACATGGCGGTTATTGGTCTTGAACGATACGGTCGATACGTGAATTGCAATAAAGCGTTTTGTAGGATATTTGCTTTTGCAATTCATGAAAGTTTTCCGACTGTTGAGCGTCTCGCAGTTAATTTGGAGAATGGCCAAAGAGTGTATTTCAACCCAAAGAATACAGTACAGCCAGTGGAAACACCGCCAGCAACAGAATTAACATTTAGGAGATTTTTCTCAACTTTCGTCAGTAATCCGTTTGCGAGAATATTGCTCTATTCGGAAATACCCTGATATTATACATGGAATGCACCGTCGAAGAAATAGTTGCGCAGAAAGCAAGGCCAACCAGTAGATTGACATCCAGATGTGTTTTCAACTACTGCATTAGGACGAATTTACACAATCCACCCGAAAAACGACGATTGCTTCTACCTTCGGGAGCTATTGATTAATGTACGCGGTTCAACTTTATTTGAGTCATTGCTTACTTTGAGTGGTACGGTGTGCGCAAGTTTTGGAGAAGTAAGCCAGCAATTTCAATTGCTGGAACACGTTAATCACAGGAAAGAAAAGGAAGTTCGCACACTTTTCGCAATAATCATTTCGGCATATCAGCCTTCAAATCCGCGTCAATTATAGGATACGAACAAAAATGGCAATGTCATGACATTCGCCTTCGCTAAAAATTGGAAATGGTTCAATTTCGGTTGATCCTTCCGGTGGTTCGATATCAATTCCATCTTCCCTTTATCAATTCACGAAAGATGAACTCATCACAAATGTTCGGACATTGGCCAAACTATCGTAACTACGATTCCTTAAGAGCACGCGTAATGTTAGCTGCCAAAAATACCGATGTTGTTGACTTAAATAATGAAGATGACACCGTGAATTATCCAGTGGTATGGCAGGCTTGGTATGGCACCGCAGCACTTGCGTCTCAAAGTAGGATCAGTCGTTATTATGTTTCGCAATCATCATGCCCCGAAACTGTGTAATGGAACCCGACTGATTGTGACGCATCTACCGAATACAAGGGGCAGAATGCTTGATTCTACGAATTGCTTTGAGTTCTAACGATTTCCCATTTCAGTTCAAACGTATTTCGTTTCCAGTGAAAATTGCATTTGAGATGACAATCAACAAGACCTAAAGATAGTCCAATAGTGTGAGGCATAAATTTGGAAATGCTATGTTTTTCACACGGCCGTGGCGTGCTCACGAGTTGGAGAACCATCTTTTCTGCACACCGGAACAGAAACCAAAAAATGTTGTTTATCAAGCTACGTTACAATGAAAAAAAGGTGCGTGGAGTCCCTACGCGCGGAAGAAGTTATACTTCTTAGTGATATTAAGAAATGCATATCATTTTGTATGAAAGAAAACTAGAACATTATGAATTTAATGCACACTTTATAAAGCAAAGTCTAAATGAAGGAATTTTGACTCGGAAAGGGAAATGCAGCGTAACCATCTCTCTTTTGTACTCTTCGAATTGGGTTGTCATGTTATAATTTGTATATCTTATATCATGGTGTTCAGTCAATTTCTTGTATTCATTATTGACGTTGCATTTGTATTGCGCACAAGCCTGGGCCAAAGTAAAATGAATTTTCTTTTTATTTTTCTTCGCAGTTTTTCAATAAATTTAAATAAGTTTCTTAATAAATTTAAATAGGTTTTTTAATAAATTTAAATTCATTTAAGTAAATTTGCTATGTATTTTCATTTATATTTAATTATCAATAAATTTTTTTTAAATTGATTTGCCCTAGTTATCCATTTTATTTTTTCATGCATTTCAGTCGATTTTTGTACAGAAATTTGACAGGCGTAGAGCAAAATGCGAAACAATCATACAGATATTATGTCGTTTGCACATTTGTCTGTATGTTTGCGAAAGCAAATGTTCTACAAAAGCATATTTCTATACTTAAAAACGACACTTAACACTTAACTTAACGAAAGTGTCAATAGTGGTGTTGGTGGTAAGCACATAAAAAGTCACAATGTGAACGCAGGTTCGTATCTCGACGGACTTAGTCTTTAATTTTTGCATTTTAACATCGTAATACTATACTAATAAATATTTTTCTTACTAATAGAAATTAAATTTATCACAGCAATATAGTACCTAATATATAATAATATATAATATAATATACATAATATTGCTGTGATAAATTTAATTTCTATTAGTACGAAAAATATTTATTAGTATAGTATACGATGTTAAAAGGCATACATCTTTCTATCCTATCTAGTGTATCTGCACATGCTCATATGAATGTACATATGTATACTAGGGCGGTTCAAAATTGTAAAACTTTGAAATGTTGAAGAGCTCTTTGATTTTTTGGATCCTTTTGGTGAGAAAATAACTAAAAAAAAATTTGAGCTCATTCGGATAAGATTTAGAACTGCCTCAACGAATTCAAAATTCACTAATATATGCTGAATCAAAAAAAAAAAATTTAATATAATTTGTACATACATATGTCTAATTTTACTGGAAAATCATTGGTAAATACATTTTTAATTATATAATTCATATTATTTAATTTTTTGTTACATATTTTCACATTCAAATATTTTGAAACAAAGTGCTTTTATTACAATTAGGGAAGTTTTTACGGTGACTCTCCACAACTTGTAATAGAAATTGTTTTTCGCTCTCGTTTGTCGTTAAAGAGTGATTAAAATTTGATGCTAGAGCAATTGCTCTTTCAGCACTATCATTTACGACTTTCAAAGCCATTATATATTTTTTTGATTCATTAAAAGATTTGCTTTGATTCCACGAGTCTATATCTTCATTTAGAAAAGTGACATCCAATTTCAATATTTCAAATAAAGTATGAGAAGCAGGACCAATGAAAAAGGCTATTGTTTTATCACTCAGATCTTCTATACCAATATATTTAACAAATCTTTTAACAGGCTTTTGCATTTTGAACTCATTTATTCGAGTCACCATCAAACTTTTCATTGTTTTAGGTACCAAATCTGAGAAAAGGGCAATTGGAGCTAGTTCTTCGCTTAAATACCATAAGTGTCGACTTAATGCAGCTGTTGCGGTCTCTGATATTATTTTTGATGTGGTGTTATACTCAGAAAAATATTTTATTAGATTTAAGTCATTATAAGGTGCGTCACAGGCATTTGGACTTTGTATCCAAGTTTTTACGTATATTAATGTAATAAATATACCGAACTCAACACAAGCCTTTTGCTGGGGTTCATCATGATGGAATTGACTTCGAAAAAGGCAAATTTTTAGAACATAGAGCAATTTTGACATCCAACCGTGTGATGAAATGCGCCAGGAGTACGAAAACTGATACCGCGTGGAGGAGTTTCTCCCTAGAATATCAACGTTGGTTCTAATAATTCACGGTAATCTTCTCTTAACAATTGCCCTGAATTTTTCTTTAAAATATCGCTTGCAAAAGCTATTGTTTCTATTTTAAATGAGAGTAATTCATTAGTTATTCGACTATCAGAACATTTCTCGTATTCGCTTCGATTAATGTTTGGCCGAAATTCCCGAAATGAACTAAATATTTTTACGCCGGGGCCAGATGTTGAACCAAATAATGCTTTAAAAACATCTCCGCAAATTACTTCAAAGATGTGGTGCCGACAAGCTAGCCAAAGTATTTTTTTTTCAGTTTCTGCTCCAAAAGTACGCATGCTCCTTTGAAACGACCCCTATTTGATGCAGTGGTATCAAAAGACATTCCGACAATTTGATGGCACATATTCCACATCTTTATACCTGCAAAAACTGTTTGTGAAATTTCTTCTCCGGTACTTTTCTCAGTTTTGGGTACTCCAAGCAGTTTTTCAGTGTTTAAGCCGGAGACGACAATGGCAATTCGATCGTCCTTAGATGGCCCCCATGAAATTGCAGGTAGTAATTTTCCATCAAAATGTATAACTAAAGGAACATTGGGCGAGAATATTCCCTTAAGGTTTGAAGCATGTTGACTTCAGAACTGACTACGCATTCTACGAATGGTGCTGATTGATAAAACAGTTTCAGAAGCATGATCCGCACTATACGCTTGAGCAACTGCTGAAAGAATATAGGCTGCTTTCCTATAATTTGTATTAAAGAAATAAGTATATTGTTAAAATACATGTCAACATAAAAACCAAAATTAACTTTCCTGTTACTGGTGTTCGTGCGATCCAATGCGGACGCAAGATTTCCTGACATTATTTTACGCTGTTTAATTTCTTTATTTCGCGGTATAAATGTTTTATTTTGACTAATAAACTCATCATCTTTATCATCATCATGATCAGACTCTTTGTCACTAAGAGAGGTTGAAAGCGTCGCAGGTTCTAATGTTTTTCGTTTTCTGATTTCTTCTTTTTCAACTCTGTCCATCATTTTCAATACCTTCGCTGCTTTTATTTCTTTTTTTTGCACATATTTTACGTCTACTCTACCCATCACATACTTTCATTCTGACCTTTGGTCTAATAAAAATTGCTTATCTTCTTCGATTTTTATTAAATTCAAAGCATCATGATGAGCTATGTCAAAGATTAAATTAATGTTTTCCATAAACGTATTTTCTTTAGCAATCTGCACATAACTTCTGCGATTTTTATTCCGGCAGATATTGCGATATTCATCCAATATTGATGTCATTTTTCTTATAATATTCCGCCCCTCAACAATTGGAATATTTGCTTTACACCATACATACGATATCTCTTTGAGATTCATTAAGTTCTGAATGATGGAAAAAATAAACTTGTAAAGTATCAAGAACCGTTGGTAACAGCCTGCCATCAAAGCAAGGTTTGGATTTGCCAATCAGATGAATTGTACTTTTAGATAGCGTAGAAGTCATATTATTACTTATTAGTCAAATTATTACAAGATTATAACAAATTATTACAAAATAATTTATTATTTACAGCAATTTAAACGTACAGACTGCTTCTGTTTGAGAGAAAATCAAAACTGACAAAATACACTTATTCCGCAGTCGACGCCAATTTTTACGTTAAAGTACCGCTATTTTTGCATTTTGCTTTGCTTTGCTATTTCTTCTCGCTCTTTGAAACACGCTCTTTAAAGCCAAAGAGAAAAAAAACTAAGATTGATATGTTCAAAATAAATATTGATAAAAAACTATTGCATTTTTTTTATCAATATTCACTAAATTGAATAACATAACCAGTGGTAAAATTTTACGTCGTTGAGGCGGTTCTAAATCTTATCCGAATGAGCTCAAATTTTTTTTCAGTTATTTTCTCACCAAAAGGATCCAAAAAATCAAAGAGCGCTACAATATTTTCACCATGGATTTTTTTCTTTGAAACTTGAATCGCTCAAATGTATACGCATGTGCGCGTTAAGAAATTCAAAGAATTCGCACAAAAAAAAAGAGAGACGAAAGAAATAAAGTCACATAAAATAGTTCAGAATTCGCAAAAATGAAAGACAAACGAAAGAAAAATAATGCGCAAGCATACATAAGCGTACTGTACTTATTGACCGCATTGTTTTTGCGTAAAACCTTGGAATTTATTCATTAAAATCACCACTCAGAAGTCGTTTTATCCGTTGTAAGCGAGCGATTTTCGAAGAAACATCATTTCTAATATGCCACAACACAATATTAGAAATGAAGTTCATAAACCTCACGCTGTCAGATAAAACGATATACCTCGTCATCGCGGTTCGATTTCCAAAAAAATTTAAATGAAGACTAACTACAGAAATGACCCTGTAAAGTATAGCCTTAATTTTTCAACGGCCAACGCAGAGTATTTCAACCAAAAATATACGCAAAATAGTTGAGAATTCGCAGAAATGAAAGACAAACGAAAGAAAAAGAAGCATAACTTCAATAATGCACAAGCATACAAACATACATATGCGCAGCAGCAGCAAGGAAAGAGGTAACAATCGGCGATCCATTGTATATTTCTTTCATGCATAACCAAACCATAATTAGGACAACTCAATACAAATGTCAATGGTGGTGTTGGTGGTAAGCGCTTGAAAAGTTACGACGAGCACGTAGGTTCGAATCCCAACAGAATTTATTTTTAATTGAATATGTCACCAACCAAAAATTGAAACATTGTTCTACAAAAACAACAACAACATAAGCATGGCAACATTGTGTTGTTGGTAGAAAAGCCGAGCTGTGCCGAAAGAAACGAACAAACGATCGCCGATGGTCACCGCTTCGCTTGCTGCTCGAACATCTTCGCAGACAAGGTTGCGTAGATTCATATTGAGCAAGGTTGCGCAACCTTTTCCGAACTCGTATAAGAAGTATAACTTCAAAAACAAAAATGAAATGATAAATTTAACTTTCTTTTCATTTCAAAACACATAATTGTACACCGGACAACGGCTGCGGGGTTGATAGCTGAAAAATAAGCTTTTAAATTTTATGAAAGATAAATTACCTGCCAAAGGTTTGGTAGTCGTTTTTTGCCCAAGTATAGTTTTATTTCGCGAATTTCAATTAAATTGCATTAAGTATTTTGCAAAAGACAAGCTACTTATGGTACTTAAATCTAACTCTTTTATAAAAGACCTAGTAAATAGAGAGCAGTTGTTACAATTAATAAAAAAACTCATTTAAAGAATAACCACAGAGGTATTACTGAAGTTATTGAAGAAATTAGAAATAATTACTTTTACCCAAAATTGCAAAAGGAGATACAAAAGTATATAAATAAGTGCGACATTTGTAGGCGAAATAGGATAGAAGCCCAGAGAATCATAAATTTAATATAACACCAACCCCAGAGAGACATAATGACAACGTACACATCTATACTAATATTATAAAGCTGAAGAGTTTGTTTGTTTGTTTGTTTGAACGCGCTAATCTCCAAAACTACTGGTTCGAATTGAATAATTATTTTTGTGTTGGATAATCCATTTATCGAGGAAGGCTATAGACTATATAGTATCACGCTGCGACCAATAGGAGCGAAGAAACAGTGGTAAATGTGTAAAAAAAAGGGGGAAATTTTTTATCTTTGAGGGCTTCCGTTCCTTGCGCTGCGAAAGCGGTTCAAGATACACAAAAGTTATGTATGAAAGAATTATTTCTCTTTTAATGCTCTAAAAAAATGTCTGTGAGTACCGTTTTTGTGATAACTAATTTGGTCGAAATTATTTGTTAGAGTTGTCTTAACATAATAATATTAATCTTTATTCAAATAAATGTGTTGTTCGGTAATTCTTTTGACATAATATTCAGTTTACGTAAATACCAAGTGCAGGTAAAAATAATTAGGTTCCTGATTATTAATCTTACATTTCTTTTTTCTACATTCTTTTTAATAATTTTCTACGTTCTTTCTTTGTCACTATAATGCCTAGAAAAAGAACTCAGCTTTCTCGGCAGACTGCTACTGCAAAGCGGCTGCGAGTTTTGCGCAGCAATGAAAGGATGAGAATATGCATAGGTTGGGTACTCAACGAGCAATCATGAACAAAACCGTGCTAGGGAATCGAGCGTTGAACGTTCGCAGCGTCTAGCCTCACAAAATTTCCGAACTTTGGCAGAACCGACAACGGAATCAAGCGCTGAACGATCTCAACGTTGGGCCTCACAGAATTCCCGAACTTTGATTTTAAAATTATCGACAAATATGAGAGCCCATTTGGGGGGAGGTAGTATAACTTTCCCTTCAAAATTAGTTTTAGTAGGAGACGGGAAAATACCTCATTTTCAAAATAAAATTTAAATTGACCGCGATTTAGGAGTAAGAGTACGTAACATTGAGGATTTAATATAAAAAGTTTACCCTGACATCAGCGAAATAGAAAATAAAGATAACCAATGGATGTGTCAAAGGGCAATATTGGCGGCGAGAAACAATAGCGTGGACGAAATTAATGACATAGTTTTAAATAAACTTGAGGGAGATATAGTCACATACACATCTATTGATAATGTAATGGTGTCCACAACGCGGAGCCATGTACTTGAAGAGTATTGATAAACTCACCATGCCCATAAACTGAAAGAGAGAACTTGGGTTTCAGTTCTTAAAGCGTTTAAGGAAAGGATACAATATTTAGGTAGACCAAATAATATAATATTATATAATGAACTAGACACTGTTGTTATAAGGGAGTTTTTAAAAGAACAAGGGATAAATTTACATACAACCACAACTTATTTAAAAACTGGGAATGCAGATGAAGAGAGACTGCAGGGTACGCTAAATGAACATATACTTACGTTTATTCAGCGCAGATCAAACTAATATAGTTGAACTTCAAGATAAAGTGTTTAAAGCAATAGTCTCTTATAACAATGCGATCCATTCAACAACTAAAATTCGGCCAATTAAACTTTTAAATAACCTAGTCTCTCAGGAAGAAGTATTAAAATTTTCACAAATATTGCATAACAAAAACACAGACAAAATAAACAGAATAAATATCAAAACAAATAGGGTGACTGAAGATAACTTTTTAAATCATATTGTTAACAATAATAGAGTAAGCACCTCAAAACCAAAATATAAGAAAGTTACAGATTACAAGAAAGAAGGAAAGTTTAAAAAAATATATAAAACTCAAGTTAAGCGAAAAACTAAATTTCAAATATCTTAATAATAAGTTGAAATAATTAAAGATTCAGCAAGGACTGCTTTATCTGGTGGTGGAGGAGTGATATACATATGTATATATATATATACATATATACTTATATATATGCATATCTATCTCTCTCTCTATATATATACATATTTATATATGTATATATAATAATATCAATATATACATGTATAAAAATGTAACAGTTAATATTAAGGAAAGGATGAGAGAGAGAGTTCAACATTTATTTGTTGTAATTAGTAGTAAGTTATATGTATATAAGAGAACTTAGATTAAGCTTGTAACATTTGATGTAATAAATTATAGTTTTAGTTTTTGGACTGACACCGACGAAGCGTGTTTTATTCAAGAATATCATTATATACGTTATCATTTCCCTATATACCAATAGAATTTGTATGGCATATATGTACATATAATGTATTATTTCTTTGGCATATTTGTCTGTATGTTTGCGAAAGCAAATGCAAGTCACATACATACATATGTACATTAGAGCTCCCACTCCCGGGCTCCCGAAATCCCGGGATCCCGGACTTAAAACTCCTCCCGGGATTTAAAATTAATTTCCCGGGATATTCGGGATTTTTGTCCTTTTTTTTAAACACTGTTAATTATTATTTTTTCATAAACAAAGTTGTATTTACAATAGATGAACATTGCCAAAAAACAATTAGTAAGAATTTAGTACTTTACAACACTGTTTGATCAAAGTTACAGCACTGGTTTTTGTTGAGAATCGCGATATCGATTAAAAAATAATCGAAAATGAAAAGGAAAAAACGTTGAAGGAAAGGTTGCAAGAAACTGTCAAAGAATCTCGCGTTTTAAAAAGAGATGTCTCATTATCAGTAGAGGAAGCGGTACCAAAGGAAATAAATTTACTTCTTGGGGGTGGCGGGCTTGGCAGCAATCTGGAGGTTGCTTGTAATTTTTTATAGACAATACCACCAACTATTGTCGAATGCGAGCATTGTTTTTCAGTGTCTGGAAGCCTTTGCACTAAAATCAGATCTAGTTTAAACGATGAAACAATGGATGCGCTTGTATTTTTAAAATACTATTTAAAATTAGTTCCTACAGAAATCGATCAGTGATTTTTATTATTTGTTTTTTGACAAAATAATATATGTATATATAATACCAAATACATAGGTATATTTTTAATTTAATTCATGTAACTGATTCGAAATAAAAAGTGAATTATATACTTTTTTCAATTTATAAGAAATAATAATTATCATTAAATAATATTTTTTTTATTATAAAGAACCCAAGAACATGGGCATACTTAATTGAATCTATGTAACTGATTGAAAATAAAAAATAATTTAATTTTTTTAAATTTATAAGCAATAAGTAGCAATTTTTATTTTCTCCCGTTTTTCCCGGGAATCCCGGGAAATGAAATTTCGATATCCGGGAGTGGGAGCTCTAATGTACATACATTCATAATAACAAGTGTCGCACGCATCTTTCGCATGGCCGAAACTCACGCTTTGTCAAAGAGTCAATAGGGGTATTCAGACCAGGCTTGTTAATTCGTTAGTCATTATTCGGTAGGTTTTTACATGTACATATTTTGTTTTTGTAAAATTAACAGACTATCGTTCTACCGAGTAACGATCTATCCATCTGACAAGCTTGATAATTGTTTCGTTACTCGGTAATATCACATCAGCTGTTTGTTTGTTGTTCGTTGCTTTATATATTTTTAAACGCGAAAAATAAATTTGGTGCTCACTTCGTGAATTTGGAAAAATTTTGCAAAAGTAAATATATCTTTAACAAATAGTTGCTTTTTATTTCATTAAATACTTATTTTCAGTGGAACCTCAAAAGAAAATACGCAGGAGGGCAAAGCCTCAAAAAAATGGAGTGAGGAGGAAAACCATTTGGTTCTAGAATATTTATTAGAAAATGTGGAAATTGAGGTAGTTCTTTATAAAATTAGCTTTAACTAAACACTTTAATACGTCTTTTTATAGAAACCAAACGCCCAATTGTACTACCAAAAATTAATTGAAACAACAAATATCGATGCGACTACAGACATGTTGCGCTGCCAGGTCCGGTACTGGAAGCAGATGTTTAATAAAGCTGAGGAGTGGCGCAAATCGACAGGTGCTGGAATAGACGTTGGCGATGATGTTTCGTCAACAAAAGGTAAATACGGCTATAATGTTAAGTGAAGTAGAGTGAGTTGGTTGTTAAATAATTCTCCGTTCTTTCAGCAAAACTTTCACAAATGTGTCCGAATTATGATCGGTTTTCGATTCTATTTGGGAGTAAATCCGAAGAAAATTGTGTTGTGGAGACGTGCAACCCTGAAGTGTCACAATACTGCAGCGATTTTGCAGACCTTTTAGAGGTAGTGGAAATTCCAGCCGAATCATCGCAATCATCTGCGGAACCATCGGGTTCAATTAACGACAAAGCACAACAGACAACAGTAAGAGCAGAGGCAGCAACAGTTCCTCCTACCACTCCGTCGTTCCTCGAAAAAGTGAAAAAACGTGCTCCAAAGAATATTCTTTGTGAACTTAAAGATATACAAAAGAAAAGAGAACAGTTTTTTGAGCAACGATTAGAAATTGAAAAAGAAAAGTTAAATTTGGAAAAGTTAAAGCTAGAATTGGATAGAGAAAAGTTAAATAAAGATTTTGAAATAAAAAAATTGGAGTTAGAGCATAAAGAAAGACAGGTAATGATTGAACCAAAGTACAAATATAATATATAAAAATTTTATATGTTTTGTGTAATAATTTTTAAGAATGTTTTTGTAATAAGAATGAATTTTTTATGCTATTGTTATGTTTAATAATTTTTAAGAATGCACAAATGTATCTAAATGTGATATCTTGAAGTGATACAACTTTTTATATGGACATATATAAAAATGAAAATTAAATTTTTGATTTAATTGTAATTTTTAATTTAATTAAACAATATTTGGAAACATAAGATGATATAACGATTGTCTTTTTAATTCAAAGCTATTTGAGATCGTTTCTTCCACTTCTTCTTCATAAATGTCTTCATTTGTACTCTCGTTGAAATTCTTATTTTCACTGTTATCAAGTAGTATATTGTGAAGAATACAGCATACTAGTATCCATTCGTTACAGTATTTTTGACTACTTTTATTTCGAATTCGAATCCTGAGCTCTTTTAAACTGCAAAATCGCTCTTTTAATAAGCCGAAACAGTGTTCAATTCTTACACGGTATTTGCTATGCTGTTTGTTGATTTTTTTCTTTTAGGTATTTCAAATTGTTGAGAATTGCTTTTGTAAGGCGTTATAAAAATGTTACTGAGGGGATAAGCAGAGTCTCCAGCAATCCACTTCTGTCCTGAAAAAAATCTTGGCTGATATTTGTTTAGTGAACAGTTTTTAAATATTTTTGAATCGTGAGTAGAGCCACTGTAGCCAACAACAACATCGCGAATTTTGAGCTTGTAGTCGCAAACCATTTGAGCTTTAATTGCATATATAGTATAAGTTAAGAAATTTTATGTTAATTTCTTTTAAAAAAAATTTTATTTATTACTTGTTCGTTTCATTACAGAGCTAAGACTAAACTTAAGAATTAATTTACTTAAAACCTAAGCTATGTTGCACTGGCCAACTGCTGACTTTGTTGCCGATTCTCCGAATTGGCTTATTTCGGTTGCGCGTGTTGGATTTCCGCTTCACGCCGAAAAATGAGCTTTTATGCTGATGAAAGCGTCTGGCTTTTGCTGTGGGAAATGTTGTGCAACTAAAAATGCATTTCCGCTATAATTTGCTCATTATTGCTGATTACGTGTTATTACTTATTTAGTAATTGTTAACATTTGCCATGTTAACACTTCCTCTCTTAAAAGCGATCGTCCCGAGAGCCTATCAAAAATAGGGGAGGTTGTTAAAATTGATGTAAGTATTTTGATCATTGGAAAGATCTTTGATCTCCTTAAGATCAATATTCATGGAGGCATCTGGTTAAGGTCCAGGCTTTGAAGATATGATTATTCTGTTTTGGTGCTTTTCCAGAATTTTCGAAAAAATATCATACGGAGAATGATAGTTGCAACGGCTACAAGTGAAAGGGAGCTATTGGATATCGTTGCTGTCTTTAGAAGATTTATTCTTCGTATGTTATCAATGTGAAACTCCTTTAAGGCCTGGAGTGAAAGTAATTCAATTCGATTTCTTTCGATTGGTGCTGGTTGCAGGGCTGCTGGGATTGCCGGCAGTGGAACCAAATCGTAATTAATGTAAAATTGATTATTTATTTTTAACGTTGAGTTATGAAAATTAATAAGGTGTGTCCCTGATAAATTTTTCTGCATTCCGTCAGCATCTATTACCCCTTGAAAGCCATTAAGTAATATGGTGCCGGGTTTTACTTCTTCGATTTGTTGGATATGTTGGCCGTTTGTTAAAGTGCAAGATGAATTTAGGCTATTTACTACTCTAGGTATACAACTACTATTACTTATATTTACTAGTTGAGGTTTGCTTTACAAATCTCAATTTTCTTATAATTATTACATACTTCTTTAATTCCATAGGTATCTTTTTTGTACCCTTTAATATTTTATCAAATTCGACATTAATTATAATTTTGTTTTGCTTAACAACTGGTCTTATAATCATTTTTTGAAAATTTTCCTTAATAGTTAATGGTATTTTACCAAGTAAAATATTGTCATATTTTTGACTAATTACATTTATATTTGATATTTCTAGTGCTTCTTCAGCATTTTTGAAAGGTATTTCGTCATTTTCTAAATTTTCTAACGCAATTTCGATTTCATTTTTATTTAACAATAATGTATTTAAAATGTCTTTCTTTGCCCACTGTATGGCGTATTTAATGTTAATCAACTATTCTTTTATTAATCTTATTCTATTTTGCAAGTTTATGATAGTTTCGTTTTCTATATAAGTATCTTTCCTTATGTTATTAAGAAGATTATTTACTATCATGCTAATGTTATTAATTTTTTCGTTAAAAATATTGTTAATTAGTACTTGTTTATTATTATTATTACCGATATCATTAAGATTTTTGTTGCCCATCCAGATCCTCGTGATCGGGGCTTCCTGGCTATGAATTTCCAAGCCGTTCCTAAACTATCTATGGATCTTTTTCTGTCTTCTTTCGACAGGTTTTATTGTATCTAAAATTTGAAGAGATTGGGTTAATTCGTGTTTTAGGATGGGATAAAGGATTGTGTCCTTGGGTATGTCCGAAGAGGTGAATCTGTACATGTCCGTCAGGAAATTGTTCGTACTTGTTGATGTCGATTATGTGTATAAGCCTGAAGTCTCCATTCTGGATTTTTACTAGTCCGTCATTTATCGTAACTATTTGTGCCGTGGAGTAGTCATAAATGTCTATTGATGCGAATATTGGGTAAATAAGGAGAAGTCTGGAAACAGAAATTTTAGTTTTGATTTTTTATATTGCGTTTATGAACTACTTTTCCTGATTCTGTCAAAACGGTGGAATTTTTGTCTTCCTTTACTATTTCTTTTCTAAATTTTGGAGATATTTTGGTTCCTAGTCGTTTGTTTATCCTAACGTAAATTGTTTCTCCAGGGTTATATGTTCTAATTGGATGTCGGGATTTATTATGGTAGGAAAGATCTTTTAGTTGTCTATTTTTTAGTTCCGAGATAATTTCTTCCCTAGCTCTTTCAAATTGGCTTGGGTCTGTGGAGATTCTTCTCCCGAAAAATACCTCTATTGGTTTTTTTCTTTGTGGAGGAGTGGACTGAAAAATTGTACTCGTAGACAGAGTTATCGAGGAGTTCGGCGAATGAGGTGAAACTTCGCTCTGCTTTTAAACAGCGCATTATTTCTGTGAGGGTCGAGTGAAATCGCTCTACTTGACCATTTACGGAACTTGCATAAGGTGGTGTTCTAAAATTTGTATATTTAGGGTATCTTCCAATAAAAATCGAATGGAAGCTGAATTCAAGGACGTTTCATTGTCTATAACTACCGTTTCTGGTACGCCAAATTGAAACAGTAGTTCGCGGAGAGTTCCTTAACGTGTTCTACGGCTCTGGAGCGAAGGATTTTGGTTTGGGCATACTTTGAAAATTTGTTCTATGGCTGTAAGGACGAAATTTCGTTCAGTTATGTAAATATCAATATGTAAGATTTGTCCTGGAAATTGTGGAATAGGGATTTCTCCTAGTTTTGGTTTGGTAGGGTGGCGGTCGTACTTATTTTCTTTGCAAACTGAGCATTGCTGAATAATTTTTTTTATTGTTTTGGTTATGGAGGGAAAATGGTAATTTTCTAAAATTTGAAGTTTGTTTTCACAAGAATTCCTATGTGCTCTTTTATGAGTATTTATGATTATTTCTTCTTGTTGCTGTTCGTCTGTCACATCCTGGACTTGGAGTTGAGAAAACCTGGTTTTATAGTTACTAAAGTGGATCGGATATTTTTCTTGAATTTTATCCATAGTTCTTTCGTCGGTTTTGATGCAATTTATTATGGAGGGGCTTAGGTACCTTTTTAGGAGATTTATTAATGTTTCTGAGTTATCTTCCGGTTCTTCAATGGCGTGTCTATGGTATGTGGGGAATACTATCTTAAATTGATAGGTAGAAATTGGGCCTGAATTTAGGAAGATTTGGTTTTTGAAAACGTTAATTGGGGATTCTACATGCCAAATTAAGTTATCGGATGAGCTCTCGTCACTATGCTGGGTTACTGACAAGGCGTTAATTGGTTCGGGAGGTGTTCTTGATAGTGCGTCGGCTACCACGTTAGTTGTGCCTGGTTTGTAATGGAGTTCATGATTATATTCTTCCAGTGTGGCTTTCCAACGTTTCATTTTTGAGTTGTTATTTTTATTGGTGAGGGCCTGTGTAAGGGGTTGGTGGTCTGTATAAATTTTTACTTTGGCTGAACCGTATAGATAATTCCTGAAATTGTTTAGAGCCCAGATGATTGCTAAAAACTCTTTTTCGTTCAGTAGCATAGGCTTCTTCTGTTTTGGTTAGTGTTCGGGGAGATGAAGGCGATGGGGTGTTTGTCCTGCGAAAGGACTGCATTCAATTTGCAAAGTTTGACGCATCGGTCGTTAGATGGAATTCTTTATTGAAGTCAGGATAGGAAAGTATGACGTCGTCAGACATGAGTGAATTTTTTTAATTTTGTTGAAGGCATCTTTTGCGTCTTCATCCAATTCGATATTGATTTTGCTGACTTGTTTTTAGATATACGTCCTTCTTCTTCCCTCTTAAGAGTATGGTTAGAGGTTTAGCCAGCATGGCGTAATCTTTAATAAAGCGACGATAGTAGCCGGAAAGGCTTAAAAATGAGCGAAGTTGCTTAATATTTTTGGGGTAAGGTATTTTAGCTATTGCTTCTACCTTTGAGGGATTCTTTGTTATTCCTTTTGAGGAAATAATAAATCCTAGAAACTCTACTGAGTCCCTGAAAAATGGCATTTGTCTATTGTATTTTGTATGTTTGCGTCTTCTAAGGGTTTTGAAAATTTGGTTTAAGTGGAGGATTGTGCTCTTCTTCAGAGTTGCTTGAAAACGACTATATCATCGATATAGACATAGCAAATTCTCCCAATGTGATGACGAAGAATGTCATCTAAGGCTCTGCTGGAAAATTGAAGGCATTCTTGAGTCCGAATGGCAGTCTTGTGAATTCGTATTTGCCATTGTTTATTGAGAAAGCTGTTTTCTCAATATCGGATTCTTTGAGAGGGATTTGATGGAATCCACTCTTTAAATCCAAAACGGAAAAGTATTTGTTTTTCCCAAGCTGGGATAGTACCTCATTAATTTGGGGTATTCGGTAGCGGTCTGCTAGAGTAATCGAGTTAAGCTTCGTATAGTCAATAACGATTCGGTATTGCTTATTGCCTTGGGAATCGGGTTTTTTAGCTACAACCCAAACGGGTGAATTATAAGGTGATCTTGATGGTCGAATGATGCCATCGTCTAACATTTTGTTGATTTGGGTTTCGACTTCACCTTTAAATGACTTTTGGGTAAGGGTAATACCTATGTAGGTAAACGGCAAGAGAGAAAAATTTCGACTAAATTATTAATTTCCATTGTCAATATTTTTCAATGACAAGTTAACTTGCATTCGCCCGGACGTGATGCTATAACATTCATTTTCATAATGATGCAAAATGACGTGAATGCTATGGTCAAATTACAAGCTTCAATTTTTATTCATTTAATTTTATAAAATCTTAAGTTTTTGTAATTAATCATTTCAAAATAATGACCAATTGTTTCATTAGATAGTTTCATATTATTTTATCTTTCTAGTATTTACAAATTTCCTCACGATGTTCTGGTTGAAAAATAGTATCTATATCGTCGTGGATGCTATAGCATTCATTGCTATATAACGGTTAAAATACGATGTTCTGACTACTGTGTCTAATTGTCGGATATTACAAGATTTTATGCCTGTATATTTTTTCCTAAAATTTTTTAATCGCACGAACATGTTAATATTTTGTTAACAGATCTTGAAGTTAGCTGCTTGATTTTTTAATTTTGGTATTGCCTTCTAACTTCCTTGAAGTTATTCTTTATGTGGATGACTGCGTCAAGCTTCCTTAAGGCTATCATTCCCAATAATACCATGGAATAATGTCAGAGCTGGGAGGAGGTAGAATTTCAGTTTTTTGTCTGAGTTAAATAGGTTTAGAAAGGTATGCTGTTTGATTTCGATGTCTCCCTGCCGTGGATTTCGCAAAAAATGCTTTCGATATTTATTGGATTGGGCACGATAGAGGATCGTGTATAGTTTTTCGTAGATCCTGTATCTACTAAAATTTTCACAATATCTCCACTCTTCAGCCTGCATTCAACATAGGGCAGCGAGGAGTGACTCATTCTAAAAAATGTAAATCAGTCGTGTCCATGTAGCTATCGTCCTGACCTCCATTATTTCTGTCGCTGTGACATTCGTCTTCGTAATGGCTATAGTCGTCGTTCGTCTGCTCGTCAATTGTTGTGGTAGGATAGTAAGCTTGGGGTTGTTCGGAATCTATATGGAAATTCCTTTGGATTTTATTAGGGGGTACAGGAGCTGGAGGGTTGCCAGGAGGAGGTCTTTTGTTAATAGGGTCATTATTACGTGGCCTATTCATATAATTAATATTCCTAGTTCGCAGTGATGGGTCAATGTCCATTGGTTCTGAACGTGGCTGTGGCTTATGCAAAGGACGTGGTGGTGGATTGTAATGCTGTTGTACATATTGGGGCGCCTGTTGCTGGTGTTGAACTTGATAGTTCATTTCCGGTGGTCTATGTGGAGTGGCTGCGTACAACCTTGGTTGGGGCATGTATGCCAATTCGGGGTAAAACTCATTGTTCATCCTTCTGGAAGGTAGTGGTGGACGAAACTCTTGTGGTTTCCTGCTGATATTGTTATTACTGCTCAAGGCATAATGTGACCTGAAGGTTTGATTCTCTAGTTTGAGACACAGGTGGAGTGCCTGAGGGAGATCTGCTGGTTCCCTCATTCCAAGGCGTCTCGGTAGATCTCCTTTGAGTCCGCGAACGAACGTGTCTAGGGCTTTATCCCTATACGTACGAGAGTTAGAAGGTGCATGGCTTCTGCTTATGACTTCCATGCATGCCAGTTTGTTCAGAATTAGTGAGAGATGAGAATATACCTTTTGGTAAAATTCTTGAATTGTATTGCTACCCTGTACGAGAGAGCATCATTTGGTACTCAAGGGTACCAAGGTCGCGTTTATCCGCGTAATGCAATGTTAGGCAACTGGAGATCGCCTTCCAATCTAGTGGAGTGTTATAGGACTCCAAGGCAATGTCAGCATTGCCCACGATTTTGTTTCTAACGACATTGAGAATGCCATAATATTTTGGGAGTACCTCTTTGAGGCTCATATATCTGGAAGGATCCTGTCCACGCTTTTCCTCCAAGATGTGAATTCTCCCGGATTTCCGGAGAACTCCCGAAGACATCGTACCACATCTGGTATTTTGTCTAATTCAGAGACATTCCCGGGTAGTCTTGAGTCTATGGTAATGTCCGTGAAATTTGAAAGTTGGAATTTGGGTTAAGGGCGGGTTGAACCATGTTTCGCCCTTCAGTCCTTAAGACATTGTTCACAATTCCTGTGATTACGGTAGTTAACTCATCCATAGAGAATGAATTAAAAGAGGCAAGAGGCTGACCAGAAGGTGCTGGTGGCCCTTGGGGTGCATTAAGTATTGGTGGCCGAACGAGGTTGGCAGGATTAACTGGCATGATTGATATATTTCTATTATTCACTTTTTTATTTTAAAAATTTAATTTATCCCTGGCTTATTTTGTTTTGAATTAAAACTTTCCTTTCAAAATTTTTCACTTTTAGTTAGCTTTTCGATATAATATTATCTCGTCTAGTTCAATTATTTTTTCTGAATTACGCTCTCTTTCTTAAATTATATCACTATTCTTAAATTGTGTTCACCTTTGCATTAAAGATTTCTTAAACATAGTTTGTTTCACAAAACAGTTTCACTTTTTATATTTTAAAAATTCGTTTACATATGTGAATATATTAATATTTATTCTTAAAATTAATTCTTACTCTAGTAGCAGGAACATTCTCCTGGGCAGGCTTCTAACGTCTTGCGTTTCCCGTTTGCTATTGGCGACTAGGGGGCCTCCTTTCCTGCACTTCTGTTGAGTCCTAGCCCAAGCCTTCGCCGTCTATGGGGTGGTAAGTATTATCCTTGTCTTCTAATGGTAGCCGCTGAGTATCACGACAGCACAAACTTTTAACCAAGACTTGTGGATACACCCGCGAATTGTATTGATACGAAACGCGACTAGCGAAGGCTCCCCGTTGGGCGCCAGTTAAGAAATTTTAATGTTAATTTCTTTTAAAAAAAATTTTATTTATTACTTGTTCGTTTGATTACAGAGCTAAGACTAAACTTAAGAATTAATTTACTTAAAACCTAAGCTACGTTGCACGCCAACTGCTGACTTTGTTGCCGATTCTCCGAATTGGCTTATTTCGGTTGCGCGTGTTGGATTTCCGCTTCACGCCGAAAAATGAGCTTTTATGCTGATGAAAGCGTCTGGCTTTTACTGTGGGAAATATTGTGCAACTAAAGATGCATTTCCGCTATGATTTGCTCATTATTGCTGATTATGTGTTATTACTTATTTAGTAATTGTTAACATTTGCCATGTTAACATATATGATTTCTGGAAAAGAACGCTTCGTGATTTTTTATTGGGGATTCAGCGAGTTTTATTTCAGTGCCATCCACGTAACCTACACAAAATGGTAATTCGTTGAACGTTTCTCGTACTATTAAAGAGCGCTCAGTATTATCTGGCCAATATACATATACATATGTAGTTATGTATATAAATGTAGTTGTTTTAAAACTGAATTGAATACTGAGTAATATTTGTTAATGTTCCTCCGTCACCAATCCCAAAAGTTGACGCAATTTTTCGTATCGATGCACTTTCAACAGAAGAGCCCACTCTATATATAACGACAGCTAGCTGTATATCAATCGGGAATTGCTTGCCACTACATTTTTTAAAAACTTCGTCACTTGATATGAGGGTCAATAAGTAAATAAATTGAGTTCGGCTTACACGCAGCATTTGAAGGAACCGATTGTCATCCATTGTGGTTAAGATATCATCTCACCAGTGAATTGACTTTGGAACAATATTTTCTACACCTCTACGACAGCTTAGCGTAATGAGCAAATCATCATACACCTCGTCAATGGTATCCTCTACCAAATTTTCATCTTCACTGAATATGTCTTGAAATAATTTGAAAGTTAGTAGTGTACTTATCAGTAATAAATTTGATCTGCTCCACATAATTTTCAATTAAATTACTGACAATTTTTGATTTTGCACTTTGTTGAGGCATTTTAACTCTTTACTAAAATTGAATCAGCTGTTTCGGAATAAAATTTACCATACTACAGAGGTAGAGCAAAAAGTATGTTCTCAGTTAAGCCTTTTAACGAAGTATCAACTAACGAATTACCAAGTTAACAGGTTTCGGTCTGAATACCCTTAATGTGTCGAAGCACTGACACGACGACAAAGCGTCACAACATTGCGTTGCTGGTAGAAAATCCGAGCAGTGCCGAAAGAAACTAACAAACGATCGCCGATTGTCACCGCTTCCCTTGCTGCTCGAACAGCTTCGACGACAAGCTAGCGTAAATATGTATGTTTTTAGTTTCTCTGGTTCAAAGCTATTCCCCCTCCACTGAAGCGTTAAACGTTTAACGCAACCTTTTCCGAACTCGCATAAGAAGTTTACATTCAAAAACATTCGTTTAAATCATTTTAAACATTGCAATAAATCTTTGTTTACGAATGGATTGACTGGTTTATATCCTGAAGTTTTGACCGGATAAATTTTTTGAATATGTTTTCGATGCAAATTTTTTCTAAAACCTTAATTTGCACATTCAACTCAGTGTGAATGGTGCACAATGCCTCGAGCCTTTTGTTTTGTTGTCAATTTATTGCGTTTTAGATCAATCATCGAGTCGTAGCGAAGAATAAAATCTCTGCTTATAATTGACGCATTAACATCTGCAGCCATGAAATTCCTCATAAATTATCGACGGAGCATGACACTGGTTGAGAAAAAAGGCAAAATAAACAACAACGATGAGTTTATTTATCTCAACTTTTAAGTTCTTGACATATGCGCCGCTGACGCAAATCTTTTGTTGTTTTTGTTATAGCAGTCTTCTATGACATTTTTAAATTGGAAAGTTCAAGATGGTTGTCATCAAAATCATTAAATGGAAAGTCGAGCAAAAGTTTTGTTTCGACGGGATCAGACTATAGGGCGAGCGGCATTCGATATGCCAAGGACATTGTTGAGATTTCTGAACAATTCTTAACGGCTACAATTGTAAATAAGATATTTTTGTAAATCTGTATAGAAACAGGATATCTGTATTTATGTGCATTATCGCTAATACATACAAATACAGTCGTAAACATAAATATGTACGTACAAATACTCATGTCAATCATTCTGTATTAAATGTTTATTTCGGGTATATTGTTTAGAGACTGTAGTATGTAGTGTATGCAATGTAAAGGATCGCAAATGATCCCAAACTAATAATAAAGAGATAGTTGTGTATGCCGTTGGGAACACTTATGTTTAAGATATGTGTACATACTGTCGGTATGTACAGTAGATTAATATTAAGGTATGTGTATGCCCTCTGTGGTGCATACATGAATAAGGACAATAAATTCTAAAAATAAAGGATATCTGGGCAACCACAGCTGAGTACTGTTTTAATCTTAAAACCTTCGCGTCGTTTTTATACTCTCGCAACATAGTTGCTAAGGAGAGTATTATAGTTTTGTTCACATAACGGTTGTTTGTAAGTCCTAAAACTAAAAGAGTGAGATATAGGGTTATATATACAAAGTGATCAGGGTGACGAGTAGAGTTGAATTCCGGATGTCTGTCTGTCCGTCCGTCCGTCCGTCCACGCTGTAACTTGGGTAAAAATTGAGATATCATGATGAAACTTGGTACACGTATTTCTTGGTCATAAGAAGGTTAAGTTCGAAGATGGGCAAAATCGGCCAACTGCCACGCCCACAAAATGGCGGAAACCGAAAATCTATAAAGTCTCATAACTAAGCCATAAATAAAGATATTAAAGTAAAATTTGGCACAAAGGGTCGCATTAGGGAGGGACATATTTGGATGTAATTTGTTTGGAAAAGTGGGCGTGGCCCCGCCCCCTACTATGTTTTTTGTACATATCTCGGAAATTACTATAGCTATGTCAACCAACCTCTATAGAGTCGTTTCCTTCAGGCATATCCATATACAGTTCAAAAATGGAAGAAATCGGATAGTAACCACGCCCACCTCCCATACAAAGGTTATGTTGAAAATCACTAAAAGTGCGTTAACCGACTAACAAAAAACGTCAGAAACACTAAATTTTACGAAAAAAATGGCAGAAGGAAGCTGCACCCAGGCTTTTTTTTATTAAATTGAAAATAGGCGTGGCGTCGCCCACTTATAGACCAAAAACCATATCTCAGGAACTACTCAACTGATTTCAATGAAATTCGGTACATAATATTTTCTTAACACCCTGATGTACGTAATATGGGTGAAATCGGTTCACAACCACGCCTTCTTCCAATATAACGCTATTTTGAATTCCATCTGATGCCTGCTCTGTATAATATATACATACATTAGGAAATGAAAATACAATTCAATACTCAAAGTACACAAATTGATCTAATCTAATTAATTTTACAGCAAAATAAAAAATATATAAATTATTATCACTTTATCATGCGAGAGTATAAAATGTTCGGTGACACCCGAACTTAGCCCTTCCTTACTTGTTGCTTTACATGTTGGTGACCCCTAAGTTTGAAGAACACGCGAGTGAAAATTCAAAAACAAAAACAAAATATTTTTTTAATAATATTAAAACAAAAACGAAGTGAAATGAAAACCAAAAAAAAATTGTTTCAATAATAACCAAATTCGCATCATTAACCACATCCATTTTCATTTTCTTATTTAATTCATATACAATTATTTATTTTTGTTTCTGGGAAAATGGAGAACCAAATTAAATTAGCAGAAGAACTGCAAAAACTCCATTTTAAGTCCATGAGTATGGATATAAATGAAGATTTAGGAAATTTGGAAAAACTTCAAGATAGTTTGGACAAAAAATGGTGAGAGTTTCAACGAAACCATCAAGAATTGTCCAAAGATCCCAAAAATAAAAAATAAAAATATTTTAAAAATAACGCAGAAAGGACGGCAGGTACGCTTTATTTGACAGCGTACGCCAAGTTAAGCGAATTGATTGCTATAAATCAAGAAAATAGTGCTCCCAGGAAAATGGAACTCCTTCCAAATCCTGGTTTAGTTCGCAGGCTTCAATTCTTATTAACAGAATTAGAAAAAAATATTAAAGACTGCGAAATAAACGAAATATGCTCTCTAGACAGCATAGAGCAGTGGTTCCTAAACTTATTTTGTCTGCCGCCCACTATGAGAATAAAAATTTTTTTGGCGCTTCCATTTTTTCACCTATTTAAAAAACACTATAACTTCAAATTAATTATTGTGACCTATATATGTATACTAACGGAGAATTCTAAACGAAACTTTTGCCACAACCAGCAACTTGAAACCTAAGCGCAGTAGGTAACATACAACGGCGCTTAGGTCTCAAGTTAATTCTTACGGGCTCCACCTGCCAATAAGAATGATTATTGAAACACAACTTTATAGTATTAAAACAGAGAATCTTTTATTAAAAATAAAACTAAAATAATTGATCCATATATAAAAACTAATGTGAAGGTTGAATCTGATGCTGTTTAATAAGTTTGTTAATATCAGGTTCCAATTTATTCAAGAACAGTCGCAAGTCGCCACGTTCGGTAAGAAGCAAACGATTTCTATTTTTAGTAAGCAGTGTTGTCACAGCACTAAATCCACGTTCACACAAATATGACGATGGGAATGCTATCAAGAATCGTTGAACGATTGACCACAATCCAGGGTACAATTGCGAGATCCGTGTTTGTAGCCAAACTTCTTGGTAACCATTTTTTAACTTGATTTTTATTTCCTCGTTTGTTGTCAATTCTATAATTTCTTCTTCCAGCTAAGGTGACGTTGCTGTGTTGACATTTGAAAACGGATCCAACACCCAGTCTGGTATTTCCAAGTTCAAAATGTCCTGGTATCGTTCGGTAAAGTCAATGTGGAGGTTTTCCAAATATTGGCAGTTGGCAAACAATTCGTCGTTACTGCATGATACTGATAAATTCGCAAAATTGTGAGACTCACGTCTGCCCAGATTCTTTTTGTGTAGAAGCAGTGTGGCAACGACGTTTTTTGTTTTAATTAAATTTAGTTTATCGTCTTGCAGTTGGAGATTCATGTCGTTGAACAATTTATACAGGTCTGTCATGTAAGCTATATCATTCTTTAATGATATGCGCTTGTCTTGAAATCCTCGTCATTAGTAACACAAAGCTGATGAAATAATCTATCATTCAAAGAGCTGTTGCGGATTTTGTTGACTGCTTTGATGACATATTGCAGTGATTGAAATAGTTTTTCATTTAAGTTTCTAGCAACTAAATGTTGTCTATGAATAACGCAATGTACACCAAGGACATCTGGAATTTTTTTTTTTAAGTACGCTATGAAGCCTTTATGGCACACTGTCATAGCCGGAGCGCCATTCGTAGCAACTGAAATAATATTTTTCAAAGGAATTTCTTTCTCATCGCAAAGCTTTTCTAATATATTGAATATGGTTTCGCCTTTTGTATCGGTCTCTAAATTTCTATCAAATAATAATTCTTCACATATTTTCTCATCTTTAATAAAAGTCTCGTTAGACAACAACAATGCTTCATTAGTTGGTAAAGTGGACTCATCCAGCTGAATTGAAAATTGACTTGACCTCAGGTGATCGCACAATGATTCTTCAATGTTTTCAGCCATTTCATCAATTCGTCTTTGCACAGAATTATTACTCAAAGGAATTTTTCGGATAATATCTGCGGCCGGTTTATAAAGCACGGTAGTTATTACTTCATTTATTGCTGGTAATTTTAACTCTTCTCCGATGTTATGTGGTTTGTCTTTTTGAGCAATAAACAAAGAGATATTGTACGAAGCTCGAAGTCCGTCGTAATCTTGTTTAGCAGCCGCCGAACATAGTTTTTCTACACTTGGCTGAGTATTATGCTTCTTCTCTAGGTCTTGAAAATATGCTACATTCTTGTCCCTCTTATCTGGATGCATTTTATTCAGATGATCTTGCAGTCTTGAAGGTTTCATTGCTTCATTCGAAAATGTTCTTAGACATAGAAGACACAAAGGCGAGGATGGGTTTGTGGGATTTTCAATGAATCCGAATTTAATGTATTCCGCACAGTATTGCCGTCTCTTCTTTTTTACTTCGGACATTGTTTTGCTTTGAGAAATACGTTTAACTTCGCGAGTAGTGTAAAGGAGGCGTAAGTAATGCTCATCTATTGCGCGCAAAACCATAAATGAATATAAAATAAATATTACATTGTTTATATAGGAGGGCTTAAGCACAATTATTATATATTAGTCCAAAAATATGAATTCTTATTTTTCCTAGAAATACATTTGTAAAGAAAGGATCTTTCTCCTTTTCGTATTATCTTATTTTTCCCAGAAATACATTTGTAAAAAAGGATCTTTCTCCTTTTCTTATTATCTTATTTTTTCCAGAAATACAATTGTAAAAAAGGATCTTTATCCTTTTTTATTTTCCCCAGAAATACATTTGTAAGAAAGGATAAAGATCCTTTTTTTATTTTCCACATAAAAGATTTAAGGAGTTCAAAAGCTCAAAACGTGCGTTACATCAGCTACGGCGTCATTTCGCAAGTGATAAAATAAATAATTCAAGAGCTCAAAGCATTCGCTACATCAGCTCGAACCTACCTACCCTACACCGTTGCGCAAATGATTATATGTGACCTGGTCTACTGAAAGGGGGCTTAGGTATAAAAAAATCAATTTTCACTTTTTAGTTGATTCGGATGGAAGATGAGATGGTTTTTCACGTGATAGAATCCAAAAAGTCATAACTTTTTTGAAAGTTTCCTAATAATGTAGAGAAAGAAGAGTAAAAATACGAAAAAATAATTTTTTTTGTAATGAACAAAATACATTGAATTATAAGCTACAAAGATATGATTATACACTAGAAAAACGTATTATGGGCCAAAAATAATAATGCTTATTAGTTTATGTATTTTTCTTTGTTGTCCAAGGCAATTGTCACAGAAAAGAACGAGTGTTTCAATGTCTTTATAGTAGGTTTCCAGGTGATAATGCATGATGCTCACAACACAGTTCGGTCCTTTACTAACGTCATCTTTTTCGCCTGGCATGTAATTGTACTGTAAAAAAAAATTATAAGTAAGATCCTGTAAAGGCGCGCAATTTGAGTTCTTATGATTCAGTTTGAAATTCTAACCAGAACTTTTTGTTTTTCGTCTGTAATTCCAAAGACTCCGCAGCTCTTGGTTGCTTTGAAGTATGCTGTACCAGAGAACTTAAAAATATAGAGAAGGTGCAGGTTCGACTGCGAACATTTGATAGATTCAGATCAAGGAATTCGCCGCATTTGTTAACATTGTAGGTCGGAATTCGCCTCGCAATTTTAACATTTTTTACAATTCCCTCACATATTCTAACCGAGAATATGAAGAGATTGAAATATATGTACTTGCGGCATATGATGAAATGGCATATATGCCGAAGCAGAGAATAGGAAGAGACAGAAATACACTCCCAACGAAGAATTTCGTTTTGCTTTTCGTTTATATTTTATTTCATTTTGAACAGCGAAAAATTTGTACAAAACACACATCTCACACAGAGAACATAAAGACATTTTTTATGTTCTCTATCTCACGCAGAAAAACATGCTTTATTTTCTTTGGTCTCACATATCCAAGAATATGAAGAGACAGAAATACATGTATGCATGCCCATGATTACACTTTAGATTTTTGCTTTCAACCAGCCAATCGCTTGTATGTGCAATGTATGCTATACATACATATGTATGAATGTACATATATATGTATGCTTTTGAGTTTTACCGTCCGCAATTCAATATTGACATGTAAACATAATTATGATATGAGTATAATTTTGTATGAATGCATGCATAGTAATATTTATAGTCAATTTGGACTTGCATATCTAATAATTTTATTTAATTTTTACATAATATACTATACTAATAAATATTTTTGTATTATATTTCCTACTAATAGAAATTAAATTTATCACAACAATATATACATATGTATGTATGTATACATATATGTACATCTTCTATCATATTAATCTTATGTCTCTGCACATGCTCATATCATAATCTTATTATGTAAGTTAGCAACAGTAACATTTAAACACGCGCATCCGTTCTACTCGCGAAAAGTGCTGACGATGCGTCTAGCGCAGTATGGCGTGATTCCCTGGAAATCCAGCGGAATGTGGGAATCGATGTCAGCAGAACTGCAGGCACATTAAGCTATGTTAAGAATTATAAAATTTGTTAAGTTCAGAGTTAAGCGAGCGGTTGAACAATAAAGGTCGTAAGACCGGAAAAATAAATTTTTTTCTTACTTTTGACAAGTAAATTCATAACTGGCGCCCGATCTAAAATAAGCTCCTACGTCGCGAAGGAAAACAAAAGGCGTTGAGAATCCTTCTTCGGAGAACGTGGAGTGATAATAAAAACAACTGTGCTAGTGTGAGATCAGGCCCCTTAGTAGCAGAGCAAAAAGGACGCGTTGGACGCAAGCCAACTCATCAGCACCTATCAACATTAACAACCAACAATATCAAGAGGCAAAGAATGAAAGTCGTTATTGTATTGTAAGTTAAGTGATAATTACTAATTAAGAACATTAAGTGAAACCCAGATTGTGAAATTTTTTTTCTTTACCAAACTAAAATTGAAATAAAACCTTGAAGCATTAATTTGTAATTGCAAAAACTGAAACGTTATTGAAGTAGAAAAGAAACCGATACGTAAAGAGTAGTGGACAGTGAGAAAAAATATAAAACGAACTCTTTAACAGACACAACAAAATAAACAATGTCGAACCCAAATAATCTGGTTCGTCCACCAGTAATCAGGGCGAATGATCCTGCAGGAAATTCAGGATCAGCTAACGTTACAATAAACGAAGATGACCTCGTAAACCTAATAGGAAGGGTAGCTTTAGACGTGGTAAACAGGCAGGGGCCCAGCATAGTTAGGGCAACCCTTAACCCGAATGCGGGCTTAGCAGACACTTGCGACCAAACCATCAATATAGAACATGCAAGCAACTTATCAGATTTAGACAAGATACCTGATGTGGTAAAATGTTTACGCGAATTCTCGGGAAATCCCGCCGAATTCAATTCATGAAAAAAAAGTGTAAATCGAATATTAAATATTTACGAAGCGAGTAAGGGCACACCTAAATTCTACGGAATCCTTAACGTGATAAGAAATAAAATCGTCGGCAACGCGGATGCTGCCCTTGAGTCATACAATACACCCTTAGACTGGGGTGCTATTTGTAAGTGTCTAACTTTACATTACGCCGACAAGCGTGATGTATCCACCCTAGAATACCAAATGACTTCTTTGGTTCAGGGAAATAGGTCAATTGAAGAATTTTACCAGGCCGTTTATTCCAATTTATCTTTAATACTTAATAAGCTAGGCTGTATGGAGGTGGGTAGCGAGGCTCGTAATCTTCTTACTCACACATACAGAAACAAGGCGCTAGATACGTTTGTGCGCGGCCTCAACGGCGACTTGCCTAAACTATTGGGCATGAAGGAACCAATGGATCTGCCCCAAGCATTACACTTGTGCTTGAAGTTGGAAAATCAGGGATTCCGCACACGGTACGCACACAACACCAATATGGATCGTAGAGGGATGCAGCGAAACACCGCACCACCTTTACCTTCAAGAAATTTTCGGAGGCAAGTAAACCAACAAAATTTCTTCCCCAAATTACCACAGAAATTTTACAAACTAATTACCACATGCACCACAACCACAACTTATTTCACATAACTTTCCAAATCAAAGATTTGATCAGAACTTAAATGCACAAACACACTTTAACCAACCGCCTATGCGCCCCCAAAACCGCCGGTGCCTATGGAGATAGATGAAACTTTGCGCTTGCGCCGCATTAACTATATGAACCGGGCGCAAAATAATCAATTATTCGGCAAAGGCCACCACAGACCACTTCTGAAAGAAATCTCAAGCCACAAAAGGCACAACGCAATTTTCATATAAGTAATACTCCAAGCGCTACCTCGAACACTAACTCAGAAGATAATCTGAATGATTATTTGGGTGTGGCGGAAGATAATATACAGGATGAAGGACAATATTACGAATATAGCGCTATTCATTTTTTAGGTTAAAAAGCTCTTCATTGCCTTACTTTGAATGCCGCACGAAGAGCGGCGAAGTATTCAAATTTTTAGTTGACATTGGCTCCAGCCAGAATTATATTCAACCCAATTTAGCAAAAAAAGTACTAGAAAACAAAGATATATTTTTAGCGAAAACTATTGCTGGTGATATAGAAATAAAACACCACACATTTTTAGCAGCTTTTTAATCAAACAGAAACTTTAAAATTCTTTATACAACCCCCTTTACGAACTTTTCATGGCATTTTGGGGTATGATAGCTTTCGGCAGCTAGATGCTGTAATTAACGTTAGAGAGGGAACCTTGACAATTAAAAATAATTTAAAAATATCAATTTAAGAATTAAAAACAGATGCAGTAAATGCTATCAAAATACACGATGACAACATTACTCCCCATCAAAAAATAGCTCTACAGAAATTGGTTACAGAGCATCCTAACTTATTTTCAGAACCGGATGAACGGTTAACTTATACTACCAAAGTAGTGGGAGAGATCAGAACGTCATCCGATTCTCCAATATATAGTAAGTTTTATCCATATCCAGCATCGCTTAGAGGCGAAGTAGAGAAACAGGTGGAAAAACTACTAAACGATGGCATTATAAGACCATCCAGATCCCCTATAATTCCCCTGTGTGGATCGTGGCAAAAAACCCGATTCCAGTGGAAATAAACAGTATAGGTTAGTAATCGATTATAGAAAATTAAGTATGTAGTTTAACTATAGCGGATAAATATCCGATACCCGAAATAGAGGGTATGTTATCGCATTTAGGCGACAATTCGTTTTTTACCACACTAGACCTCAAAAGTGGGTTCCATCAGATCCCACAAAGCCGTCAGACATAGAAAAAACGGCATTTTCTGTGAATAATGGGAAGTTCGAGTTTACTCGGCTACCATTTGGGCTGAAAAATGCGCCCGCCATTTTCCAGCGTACACTTGACGATATCCTCCATGAACATATAGGCAGGATTTGCTATGTGTATATAGATGATATCATAATATTCGGAAAATCTGAAGAAGAACACTTACAGAATCTTCGAAAAGTTTTCGAAACTTTAGGGGAAGCAAATATGAAGATTCAACTGGACAAATGTCACTTTTTTCAAAAGGATGTAGAATTTTTAGGATTTACATATAGTATCACAAGAGGGCGTTAGAACTAACCCAAAAAAGGAAGAAGCAATTACTAATTTTCCCGAACCCAAAAATATTAAAGAATTGCGTTCATTTTTAGGCCTATCCGGCTATTATCGTAGATTTATTCGCGATTACGCGAAATTAGCAAAGCTATTAACAATCTTACTAAGAGGCGAAGAAGGCCGAATTTCTAAAAACAAGTCCGCAAAAGTACCGATTGAATTTAATGAACAAGCTAAAGAAGCATTTCAGAAAATTAAAAATACATTGGTTTCGGATGAGATAATTTTATCTTTTCCAAATTACGACAACGATTTTGAGCTCACAACTGATGCCTCAAATTTTGCACTTGGTGCCGTTCTTTCCCAAAGTGGAAAACCTATTTCTTTTATTTCGCGAACTTTAAGTAAGGCGGAGGAACATTACGCCGCAAACGAGAAGGAAATGCTAGCCATTGTCTGGGCATTTTTTGTACGGGCACGCTAAGGTCAAAATCTTTACAGACCATCTGCCCCTAACATTTGCTTTAAGCAACAAAAATACAAATAGTAAAATGAAACGATGGAAGGCAGAACTATGTAGAAGAGTATAATCACGAAATATTCCATAAAACTGGTCGAACTAACGTTGTGGCTGATGCACTATCAAGAATTACAGCACAGCAACAAATAAATTCAATGTCGGTTATGACGCATAGCGATGACAGCTCAGGTCAAAACTTAATTCAATTCGTGGATGTACCTATCAACGTCTTCAAAAATCAGATATTTTTCAATTGGTCTACAGAATCAAGCTATAAATTTCAAATTGTTTTTCCAACTATTCACCGTCACACTATAACAGAAATAGAATTTTCCGAGGAGACAATCATATCTTTATTGAAAAAATATTTAAACCCTTCAGTAATAAATGGGATCAGCGCTCCCGAACCAATAATGGGAATAATACAAGAAGTTTTTTTCAATCCACTTCAATAAATAGCGTATTAGGTTTGCACGAAGAAAGGTAGAAGATGTATTAGAAGAACAAAGGCAGGAAGAAATTATCATAGAAACACACAGAAGAGCTCATCGGAATGGTAGAGAGAATAAATGTCATATACTAGAGAAATATTTTTTCCCCAGCATGAATAACAAAATAAATAAAATAGTCAAACAATGTAGTATTTGTAAAACAAATAAGTACGATAGACACCCTAATAAGCCCGTCTTAAAAGAGACACCTATCCCCTCATATGCAGGACATATAGTGCATATAGATATTTACAAAACGGAAGGCAATCTCGTGCTCACTGCTGTCGATAAATTCTCAAAATATGCGCAGGTAAAACCAATAAAATCAAAAGCTACTCAAGACATAAAAGAACCTCTAAGGGAACTTCTCTTTCAGTTTGGAGTACCCAAAACCGTAATTTTTGATAACGAAAGGGCATTCAATTCAGCGACTATTACTTTTATGTTGGAAGACATATTAAACATTCAAATTTTCAAATCCCCGCCATATAAAAGTGCAGTGAATGGCCAAATCGAGAGATTCCATTCAACACTTTCCGAGATTATGCGTTGTCTAAAAGCCGAAAAAGATCAATCTATGCTGTCTATGAATATAATTACTCAATTCACAGCACAATTAATAATAGACCAATAGAAATTTTTTCGGTCGTACGGTAAGCACAGTCCCCGAACAATTCGAAAAAGCTAGATTAGATAATATTCAAAGAATAAAAGATAAACAACAACAAGATCTTAAAAATCACAATAGCAAATTACAACCAATTATTGATTATAATCCAGGAGAAACGATTTACGTGAAGCTCCACAATAGGTTAGGAACTAAAATCTCACCTAGGTATAAAAAAGAAGTAGTTAAGGAAAACAGGCCGACTACGGTACTGACTGAGTCAAATAGAGGGTAGTTCATAAGAGTAATATTAAAAGCTAAGTAATAAAATTAAATGAAACAGACGCATTTTCTAAATTTTTTCTTTTTGCAGACTAACGCTTACAGCGACAACAATGGTTCTGACCGACTTCCAAATTACAGACTTCTCAACAGCTCATATAATTACAATAAGCAAAGGACTGACCAAAATACAAGACGGGACATTTAAATTAATACACCTTATCAACGTTGAACTGTACGAACAATTTTTGGCAGAGGTAAAGCAAATCACGGTCAAAAACATACAGACAAATAGTATATTTTACTCAACTTTAAAACAAGAAATAGAACAGACCAAAGAAGCAATTAAATCTATTAAACCATCAGGTAGAAAAATTAGAAGATCAATTAACATCCTGGGTACGGCATGGAAATATTTAGCTGGAACCCCAAATCACGACGATTTTGCTGCATTAGAATACGACACAAAACAATTAAACGACAATAACAATAAAAAATTTCTAGTAAATCAAGCACTAACAGAACGTATGAGTAACCTCACAGTAATTACGGACAGACTAACAAACGCAATAACAAAAGACAGCTACTTCAATGACGAACTAGTAATAAGTATTCAAAATAGATTACGTTTAGTTAAGGAAGAAATTGTAAACGTTAGATATGCCATCCAATGGGCAAAATTAAAATTAGTAAATAGCATTTTATTGAACAAGAAAGAATTAGAATTAACTCTTAAAACACTAGAAGAGGAAAGGATGCCTTTTTCATCAACTGAAGAAGCCTTAAGTTTTGCAGAAACAAGCGTCCTTTATAATTCAACAATGTTAGCGTATATCGTAAAAATACCAATTACGGAAAAAGAAACTTATGAAAATATTTTAATTAAACCTGTTAAGAGAAATAATACGATTATAAATATTGTTTTCAATAATATTATTAAGAAAGAAAATAATATACTTGGAATAAATAGCGAGTGTAAGACAATAAATTCTATATCTATTTGTAATAAAGACCAAATTGTTAGCCTAGTTAACGAAACCTGCATAACGAAACTTCTAAATAGTAAACAAAATCCAACTTGTCAATATAGCAACGCAAATCATGTTAAACCAATAGAAATACTTCAACCTGGACTAATTCTACTAAACAACTTTAATGGTACCGTAAATAATAGCCTGGAAGAAATATCTGTTGCAGGCACATTCGTCGTAAAATTCAGCAATCTTACCATAAAAATAAATAACGATTCTTTCTACAATGGCGAAACGCTTTTAACCGGGGCGTTATCAGTCAGAACACAATTTGTTCCAGCGGAAAAGGAAAGAATAAATCTTTTGTCATTGGAATCAATCCACGAGTTATTCATAGACAACACAAAACGTCTGGATTGCCTCCAGAATAATACGAATACCACTCAAACTTCTGTGGCAATCATGGCCATTCTCACACTATCAGCTTTTTCAATAATATTCTTCTGCCATAGGAGAAAGAAGATAATCCTGCAAACAAGCTTTACATCAGAAACATCGTCCAAGGGTGAGGATCCAGCAGTACCAGAAATAGTACCAAAAACAGCAAACCCCATACTTCAATTTTGACAACTTGCCATATTTTTGATCAATTGAGGACAATTGATTTTAAGAAGGGAGGAGTTAGCAACAGTAACATTTAAACGCGCGCATCCGTTCTACTTGCGAAAAGTGCTGACGATGCGTCTAGCGCAGTGTGGCGTGATTCCCTGGAAATCCAGCGGAATGTGGGAATCGATGTCAGCAGAACTGCAGGCACATTAAGTTATGTTAAGAATTATAAAATTTGTTAAGTTTAGAGTTAAGCGAGCGGTTGAACAATAAAGTTCGTAAGACCGGAAAAAGAAATTTTTTTCTTACTTTTGACAAGTAAATTCATAACTTGTATACGCATGTGCGCATTCTGAAATTCAAATCATGATTTTATCACTTATCAATATAATGTATTACATGCGCGCGCATTGATCTGCATGTTCATGCATTCATATATATTTATATGTACATATATTTGCATACACTTCCGAACAAATAATGCACAAGCATACAAACATACATATGCGTACACATGTGAATATGTCACCTACAATAAATTGAAGCATTTTTCTACAAAAGCAACAATTGTTTAAATAGCAGAAGCATCACAAGTCAATATGGCAGCCGAATTGGCGAAGCTCAAATGTAGTAAATTTTACAACAAAAACGATTTCATTCATAAACGCAGGCGCAAAATCCACAAGCGACCTCACTTCATTCATAAGAACAGACGCCGTAACATCTCCTCGAGCATGCCTTTGCCAACAAGCGTGTTTTCGCGACGCAGATGCGAAAGATGTCTGCGACACTTGCTATTATGAATGTATGTACATATCTAGTATGTGGCTCGCATTTGCTTTCGTAAACATACAGACAAATGTGCCAAGGAAATAATATATGTACATTAGGCATATAACAAATTTTGACGAAAAATTTGGCATACCACCACGTGGTGGCAAATATTGTACAAGTAATGAATATCACTTTTTTAGGTGATTTCGGTTCAAAAACGTTCCGCGCAGAAATGGATTTCTAAAAAAAGTCAAAATTTTTTAAAAATTTATTTTAATATCTTTATTTTTACATATTGGTCAATTGTTACATGAAATAAGTTTTAAGTTTAAAGTATGTGATGATTTACACAATGGTAAAATGTCTTGCACAATTTTAATTGCACGCTCTGCGCAGATGTTACTTCGCTGAACTTCCTTAATAGCTGATGGTTTATTTACCCAATGTCTGAGAAAACATTCATTTGCTTTTGTGAAGCCGGCCAATGATTTCTGTAGTGTGGCGAAATTATTTTTGTTGAAAGTATGATCGGAAAGCCAGATTTCGCTCCAAGCACCGCACACAAACTTACAAATAGGATATAATTGCAAACGATATTCAGGAATAAGTATAAAGGCTAAAAGTGCCAAAATAGCTCTAGAATTCCAACGGGCATTACTGAGTGCTGGTATTGCTTAAAATTGTATGTAGGGAAAACGTTCATTTTTCTCGAAGTATTTAAAAGATTCAGTGTACAAAACCTTTTTTGTTTTTTTCATCAGTTCTGATAAAAAAGTAATTTCGTTTTGCGCGGAAACTTTTTTGCAATTTCGCAAAAAAAAAAAAATAACGGAGTTCATACTTTTTTATTCTCTATTTGACTATGGTATGCCGTTTTTCATATTTGCAAAAATTTTAAAAAGTTATATGCCTAATGTACATATGTGTATGCCATAGAAATTCTATTGGTACAAATATGGAAATGATAACGAAATAATGCGAATATGCATATTTCATGAAGGTCATTAATTTTTTTGAAGAAATGAAATAAATGAATGGAAGTGTTTATATGAGCACATTTAATTAAAATTATTTTTTATTTAATTTTATAACATAAAATTTTTACCATTTTTCGGAAAACAATGATTCTTATAACACAAAGTAATCACGCATATGTGACAATGGTTCATATAATTCAATATAAGAAGTGTGAAAATCACGCTTATGTGACAATGGTTAATATAATACAATGTAAGCATGCATATGTCGCTCAGAGAATGCTTTTTTACATTCTCTGTGTGACTGTATACTTTGTATATTTTTCTACAAAGCAATTCTCTTTATTTATTCTCAGTCATTTTACATATATTTCTGCCACTGAAAGTGCTCAATTCTGCTAAATAGCAGCGAGAACGGCGAATTCCTTGATCTGATTCCATCAGCTCTGTTAGCCGCGCAATCGAACCGTCATACAGATTTCGATTTGCACCTTCTCTATACTTTTAAGTTCTCTGGCTGAACTGAATTGATTTGATTGTGTTTTTGGCACGACTGTTTGTTCTGATTTTATCATACTCGTTGCAACTCTCTGGTCAGCAGTAAGCTTACTGATTATTAAATAAACAGTTTTTGAAAGAGACTCAAAGTGTTAAGTATGTTAGTCGACAGCACCGTCGCTACCGCTGAAGTGAAGTTATGGGACGTTAATTAAAGATAACTTAGGAAATCAATTAAAAGTAACTCGGGTAGTCGACAACACCGTCGCTACCGCTAAAGTGAAGTGATACGAAGTCAATTAAAAATAACTACAACTTGGGTAGTCGACAACATCGTCGCTACCGCTGAAGTGAAGTTATGGGAAGTTAATTAAAGATAACTTAGGAAATCAATTAATAGTAACGCGGGTAGTTGACAACACCGGCGCTACCGCTAAAGTGAAGTGATACGAAGTCAATTAAAAATTACTGGCGCCCAACCAGTGGAAACCCACGCAGAAATGACCACCACCACCATCACCTGAAGGCAGAGGAATCAAGACCCCACCGATAAGTTATGTAAGTGAAACTTTTTTTCTCTTTTCTCTTTTCCTTCTGTTTATAATTATATTAGTGATAATTTGACAATTTAAGTGTGGTTAGTGTGGTTGTAATAAACAGGGTTGTACTTTGAACTCCTGTTTCCCATTTTTGTTTTTTTTTTTTTTACGCTTACGTCCGCTACCCGTCCGTGCCATCTTAACTACCTTGCATGAGCAAACTGAGACTAACGAACTGTTGGACAGACTTGACAACCAACTTTTAACAATTAAACGTCTCAAACGCGAAAAAGACTTGAATGACTACAAGTACAAAGGAAAGACTTTGAAACCAAGCTAGAGAAGCTCACAAATCAGTTTCGGGCCACAACTGTGGCAGCTGCTGAAGTTAAGACTGTCAAGAATCGATTCTTAATCGACTTCGACTACCGAAGATCGATTCCGAAAAATCGATTATTTTACGAGAAAACTCGATTTTCCGGTAGAATCGGAATCGAGTTTACCATCCCTACTGGCAGCCATCGCGTGCACATATATTAACCTCCGCACAATAACCGCCACAAAAAAAAGATTTTTTTTTCCATGTAATTTATATGGAAAATAGAAAATGTTAAATAGGCACCTCTTAATATTGATATTAAGAGCTCATCTTTTGAGTGACTTTCTTTTTCACATTTTCGAAAGTTTTTAGCCTGTTTTTCAGTTGAAAAAAGAAGGTTGCCTCAGAATGACACACCCTAATATACATTCTTTTACACATGGCTCAAGCAGCTCACGACTTCCGGTCTTTGACCAAGTATCCTCTGGGTAGCCTAAGAACATCCGTTCGAAAGCGAGCTAAAGTGAGAAGGCGAAACATCCCCCACATAGAGTTGTGCGTTGGGTTTGGGACCCGCCACGTAAAAAACTCTACCAATGAAAAACTATCAGCAAATCATCAAGTAAGAATATATTTGCGTGGGTTGGCATTATTAATTGAGAGTGGTTAAGGACACAAATAGAAGAGAAACGCTAATGCCTGGTTTCAGAGTCGATACTTAAGTTGTGCCCAAATAAAAACTTAGCTAAGCATTGTTGCAGACTGAGTAGTCGTTTGCGTTTCACAGTCAATGCTTAATTTCTGCAAAAAATTTGTATGATATCTGGCAACGTTATGGGCAACATATGTTTTATAAATGTCATCCATAAAAACATGTTTGAAATATTTAAATTATAACAGTCAATACATAAATTTACGAGGAAATTTATATCGAAAATGGATTAAAACAATTAAAGAATACCAAACTGAAAACAATTCAAAACAAAAATCAGCTGTTACTTAAGCACTGCTTAAATCTCCCATTTTCAGTACTTAAGCATAACTTAAGTATGAACTGTAAAACACTATTTTCCTGTTTTATCTTAAGCACAACTTAAGTATGGACTGTGCAACCGGGCAAAATAAGTGTGGGCTAAGCGCTCACTTGGGCATATGTGTTTGAAGAAACAGTGGTTCATAAATTAAAGTTATTATAACTTAAATGTGCAGAAATGTTATCAGCGCATGAAAACAGTGTCCGAAATTTAAAAGGAATAATCAATTCATTAATTTGGAAGCAGCTGGAACTTAAACCAAAGAACATCTTCCGAAATATTTATTGTACTTTTTATTATTTGTCTCACATTTTATAAATTTATGGTAGTTATAAACTAATTGTTACCCACAGTGCAACTTCCTGCATATACATACGTACGCTCTTATTTGTAAACAAGGAGTGGTAATATACGTTGCTCTCAATTCCCTCTTCATGTTTGCCCGCGATGATCCCTCATCTCGCCCTCAAAATGTGCACGCGTGCCCGAAGGGTGCAAAATACCACTGACGGCTAATATGCCCACCTCTGTTTTACAAATGTCATAAAAATATGTTTGAAATATTTAAATTACAGCAGATAATACATAAATTTGCGAGGAAAGTTATATCGAAAATGGATGAAAACAACAAAAGAACCCCGAATTTTACCGCTAGTGAGTCGAAACACCTATTGGAACTGGTGGAAAAGTATAAGGCTGTCATCGAATGCAAGCGGATGGACACTTGCTCGAACGCTAAGAAAGATGTCGCTGAAAACTCAAAACAATTCAAAACAAAAATCAGCTGTTACTTAAGCACTGCTTAAGTCTCCCATTTTCAGTACATAAGTGCAAACTGTTAAACAATATTTCAGTACATAAGTGCAAACTGTTAAACAATATTTTCCTATTTTATCTTAAGCATAATTTAAGTATGAACTGTGAAACCGGGCATTTCATTCTAAAACTCAATGAAGTTATTTTGTATCTCATCGGTTCATCAGTCATTGTAATAATACTTGAAGTAGTCGACAAAACAAGTGAACTGGATCTTATTGCTGTTCGTTGAGGACATAAGTCCCTTGATTTAACATTTATTTCACTTGACTTTGCGTTTGTATTTTTAATTCGCCAATACGCATGGCGATGTTTGTGTTTTAAGTGTGCAGCCAAATTCGTCGTATTGCTGCTAGTTTAATAAGTTTTTGTTCGCTTACATTAAAAAAAAAATTCAAAAAAACACTAGACATTACTAAAAACAAAAATTCACTACAATGGTAATACTATTTTGTTAATTAAGTTGATTACTCGTTAAATCGTTTAAGAACTGTGCAGAATGCAGAATAATACACGTACTGAGGTTATAATATACATATAAGTCAGTAATGCCAACAACACGAACCGGCAGTTAAAATTGAAAATGACAAACTAAGTTTAGGCAACTTTGAAAACAAAAAAAGTATAATTTTTTTTTAAGATTTTATAACCCTTTTTAGAATTTTATAAACCTAAAATTTATAACAAAAATATCGTTTTTAAAGCTTTTCGATATAGTACGTGGAATTTCATATCGATGTACCGATATATCGAAATATTAAATATCCTGAAAAATAATGTCACATTGAAAAAAAAATAACTCTATATTTTCAACAAGCCTAACCAAACATAAAAAGCAAACAATATAGGGCTACATATATATACATAATCAGGATAACGGGAAAAGTTGAAATCCGGTTGGCTGTCTATCTGTCCGTCCGTCCGTCCGTGCAAGCTGTAACCTAAATAAAACTAGCTATTACACTGTGCGTTTCGCTACACCTAAGTCGATTAAAACTCTTAAGGGTTTAAAACTGTTACTTATTTATAAAACATTTATAAAACATATTGGTATACAACATTTTTGGTTTTTCCACCTGGCGCGTAAATGAATAAGTACCTTGGTGTTCACACTCTCGAGCATGCGACGAACAATTGGCTGTGGGAGAAGCACGGTTCTTCCAAATTGACGCCGCGCACTTGAAACGTTTGCCCTTGCGATTTGTTGATGGTCATCGCAAAGGCAAGACGTACTGGGAACTGCAAGCGCTTAAATTCAAACGGCATTTCCGTTTTAATCATGGGAATGCGTTGTAAGAGTACAACTTCACCTGCTGCCTTGCCATTTAATATTGTTGCTTCAATCAAATTTGGCCACAATTTTTTGACTGAAAGTCTTGTGCCATTACACAAGGTCAGTGGCTTCAGATTTTGTAGAAGTATAATGGGGGAACCGACTTTCAGGGGGATCCAAAGGATTCAAGAATTCAGTTGGATAATTGACTACTTCATCTTGATTTAAAACGCTATCAATCGATGTACATATATGTTGTAACTTCTCCTGGCAGTTTTTCTTAACTGACAAAATTGATTTCGTTGACGTGTACATTTTTCGGTGCCAATATTGCGTTTAAGTGAACGCGCATAATCATGGCGTTGATAGTGTTGAACAATATTCGGAAATTCACTTTCAATCAATTCTTCTTTCGATTGTAAAAGTGTACAAAAGTTGTTCGGCAATGTGATCAAACCGGTATCATCGATTGGTATTTTGCCTTCGCCAATGTCCCACAACTGCTTCGAAAACGCCGCTGCGGATCGATCATTTTGCAGTTGGACTCGCATGTTGATGGTAAGAGTCAGCCTTTGAACATGTCTCCACAAAACTGACGATTTTAAACATACGTTTATTTCGTCGGGACGAAATGCTTTTGGCGTAAATCTTGCATTGTTCTATTGAATGCTTCTAATGACTTTTTGTTAGCCATTGGGCACTCATCCCATAGAACTATTCCAGCTCCTCGCAAAACTTTTGCCATTGTTGAATTCCTCGATATGTTGCACGTTGGTATTTCAACGACTTGGATGACGACCGCAATTTTCTTCTGTGACCGTATAGTAGCAAGAATCAAAGAGATCAGAAACGTTTTCCCTGTACCATCGGGCGAATCCAGAAAGTAGAATCCACCGGCGTTATTGTCAACCGCTCGTATAATCTTATCATAAGCATTTTTCTGCTGAATATTCAATTTGGTAATGTTAGCTTGTATGAAAGCACGCAATTCATTGCAGTCGTATTGTTGTTCACGTTGGAGCTCATGGTCAATGATTGGGCGCAGTAATGCCAAGTTGCGCTAATGCCTTATTCACAATTGTAAGGCACAGATCTTCAACCAATATCAAATCAGAATTATACATTTGTAATGTATATAGCAAATCTGCGTCCGATGCTCGATTACGCGCCAAAATTAATAAGTCCTCTGTCAAGCAGTCTTTGTACTTATTCCACAGTTATTGCGGATTTGACGGAAGGCATGTAGATATTATTATGGCGAATAGTACGCGTATTTGTTTTGGATGAGATGTGAGTGATGCGTCAAGAAGTGCGGTGTCCAAATGCATATCATCTTCTAACAAATGCAATCGCTGACATGCTTCATGATACGTTGCACACAACTGACCGTCAACAGTTTTCAAATCATCAAATGATCTTGGTCCGCGCACGTTGACTAATAGCAGACGCAATTAGAAACATTCGGCGTTGTTCGGATGGATGGTGAAAATGCGTCTTATGGCATCGGTATTACGGACATTTGGATAACCGTCAACACGCTCCCCTTGCTTTCGTCGTTGAAATGTTTTCGATGATGGATTCCAAGTGAAATATTATGGTATTTCGGAATATAGCAATGTTCTTGCAAGTTCATCGTTTTCACACAACTCGAAAAAGGTAGTTAGTGTTTTCCCCTGTGGTCGTGCTAGAGTATGCATATTTGAAGTACATAAATAAAAATGGAAAAATTAACCCAAAACTACATCTTAAACTAGTGTATTTGCAAACCGCATGGAAGCAATTACGAAACAATAAAAATTTCATGAGAATTTGTATAGGCGGGATGTATTATTATTTTTTTTTTTTTGCAAAACGTGCAATGATACACACATTAAATTTCTTATGTGCACCCTCCAAACAGACCCTAATCACCCCTGAAAATTTCATTGAAATCGGGCAAGCCGTCTAGGAGGAGTATGCGAACAGGAAGTTTTGCCACTTAATTTTATATATATAGAATTGAGATATCTCGATTAAACTTGGTACGTCTTCTTCTTCTTAATTGGCGTAGAAACCGCTTAAGCGATTATAGCCGAGTTAACAACAGCGCGCCAGTCGTTTCTTCTTTTCGCTACGTGGCGCCAATTGGATATCCCAAGCGTAGCCAGGTCCTTCTCGACTTGGTCCTTCCAACGGAGTGGAGGTCTTCCTGCTTCCTCTCTGCTTCCCCCGGCGGGTACAGCGTCGAATACTTTCAGAGCTGAAGTGTTTTGCTCGTCCATTCGGACAACACTTGACCTAGCCAGCGTAGCCGCTGTCTTTTAATTCGCTGAACTATGCCAATGTCGTCGTATATCTCGTACAGCTCATCGTTCCATCGAATGCGATATTCGTCGTGGCCAACGCGCAAAGGACCATAAATCTTTCGCAGAACTTTTCTCTCGAAAACTCGCAACGTCGACTCATCCGTTGTTGACATCGTCCAAGACTCTGCACCATACAGCAGGACGGGAATTGTGAGTGACTTATAGAGTTTGGTTTTTGTTTGTCGAGAGAGGACTTTGCTTCTCAATTGCCTACTCAGTCCAAAGTAGCACCTGTTTGCAAGAGTTATCCTGCGTTGGATTTCTAGGCTGACATTGTTGGTGGTGTCTACGCTGGTTCAAAGATAGACGAAATTATCTACGACTTCAAAGGTATGACTGTCAACAGTGACGTGAGTGCCAAGTCGCGAATGCGACGACTGTTTGTTTGATGACAGGAGATATTTCGTCTTGCCCTCGTTCACTTCCAGACCCATTTTCTGTGCTTCCTTGTCCAGCCTGGAGAAAGCAGAACTAACGGCGCGGGTGTTGAGGCCGATGATATCAATATCATCGGCATACGCCAGTAGCTGTACACTCTTATAGAAGATGGTACCTTCTCGATTTAGTTCTGCGGCTCGAACTATTTTCTCCAAAAGCAGGTTGAAAAAGTCGCACGAAAGGGAATCGCCTTGTCTGGAATCTCGTTTGGTATCGAACGGCTCGGAGAGGTCCTTTCCGATCCTGACGGAGCTTTTGGTGTTACTCAACGTCAGTTACACAGCCGTATTAGTTTTGCGGGGATACCAAATTCAGACATCGCGGCATAAAGGCAGCTCCTTTTCGTGCTGTCGAAAGAAGCTTTGAAATCGACGAAGAGGTGGTGTGTGTCGATTCTCCTTTCACGGGTCTTTTCCAAGATTTGGCGCATGGTGAATATCTGGTCGGTTGTTGATTTGCCAGGTCTAAAGCCACACTGATAAGGTCCAATCAGTTTGCTGACGGTGGGCTTTAATCTTTCACACAATACGCTCGATAGAACCTTATATGCGATGTTGAGGAGGCTAATCCCACGGTAGTTGGCGCAGATTGTGGGGTCTCCTTTTTTATGGATTGAGCATAGCACACTTAAATTCCAATCGTTGGGCATGCTTTCGTCGGACCATATTTTACAAAGAAGCTGATGCATGCACCTTATCAGTTCTTCGCCGCCGTGTTTGAATAGCTCGGCCGGCAATCCGTCGGCCCCTGCCGCTTTGTTGTTCTTCAGGCGGGCAATTGCTATTCGAACTTCTTCATGGTCGGGTAATGGAACGTCTGCTTCATCGTCATCGATTGGGGAATCGGATTCTCCTTCTCCTGGTGTTGTGCGTTCACTGCCATTCAGCAGGCTGGAGAAGTGTTCCCTCCATAATTTAAGTATGCTCTGGGCATCAGTGACTAGATCACCTTTGGGGGTTCTACAAGAGTACGCTCCGGTCTTGAAACCTTCCGTAAGTCGCCGCAATTTTTAGTAGAATTTTCGAGAACTACCCCTGTCGGCCAGCTTATCAAGCTCTTCGTACTCACGCATTTCAGCCTCTTTTACGTACGAAGGTTCCTTAATACACAAAAAAGTCGAGTTCGTAGATGGACGTAATCGGACCACTGCCACGCCCACAAATCGCCATGAACCGAAAACATATAAAGTGCCATAACTAAGCACTAAATTAAGATATAAAGCTGTAATTTGGTACATAATTTTTTGAAAAAGTTGACGTGGCCCCGCCCTCTAACAAGTTTAATGTACATGTCTCCTAAACCACTTTAGCCACTACAACCAAATTTGCTGAGTACAAATCTTATAAGAACAGTATGAATATGGATGAAATCGGAGGATAACCCCGATCACTCCCTTCATAACGGTACTGTTAAAAACTACTAAAAGCGCGATAAATCAATGACTAAATACGCCTGAGACATGTTTTACCACCAAGATGATGGGGAAACCTTATGAGAGCTGGTGTGAAAATTGGACGTTGGGCGTGGCACTGCCCACTTTTTAGTGAAATCCCATACCTTGGGATCCGACCAATCGATTTCGACAAAATTTGGTGGAATTCCTTTTATATTCCTATGTTTCGTTGTGAAAAGGAGCGACATCGGACAATAAACGTGCATACTTCCCATATAGCACAATTTTAAATTCCACTTGATTCTTTTACTTTTCAGTACACAAATCAAGATGCAATTAATATAACGAGATTAAACTTAGCAAGAATTATGCCTTTAGTGTGTGTCACCTTATGACCAAAGTCCTTAGCTACATTAAAATTTATGTAGGTATATTAAAATTTTAAATTGTTTTTAAAATATTTTGTAGATGGCACGTAAACATTTTGGGGGACCATCGACGAAAATGTTCTGATAGATTTGTGACGTGAACGGAGATCTGCGGCGCGCTAATTTGCATATGCATACATTTACTAAATGTATGCGGATATATTTGTGCTAATGGCCAATAATACACTTAAAGAAGTGGCTGTTAAAATAAAAACATCTCACGAAGGAATTATATAAGTATAATATACTTGTATTATGCATCCTCATAAACACCTTTAAATTTATTAACTAAGAAAAAAATTGTTGATACCTTGTGGGAAACTACAATATATGGGTCAACTGGTGATAATTTCAAAAAAGAGCAAAATGAATTGCTGAACACAATGGCAGAAAGTGGCAAAGTGTTAGAAAGGCTTGTTAATGCTATTTTAGAAAAGTTGCAAATAGATAATTAATTTTATGTAAATATGAATTTAATGCTTATACTAACAGTTGTTTCCTGTTTGCTAATAATAATAATAAGAGATATGGAATTCTTATATTAGAGATTCGTATTTATTGGTATAAAGGGTAGCTCTTTCTTTACTTCAATAAAAGCCGTGTTTTATTTGACCGTCACAAGCTAACGGCTAAATCATGGACAAATAAAATGCACTCAGCTTATTTCATATATTCGCTTAAAAATGAATTGTGTTGGCAATGCGGACAAGAACAATCACCTGATATACAATTTAGTCTGAAATTTTAAATTTGTAAACGGAATAGTAATATACTATACAAATATATTTATTTTATTTATTTTAGGTCTAGAATACAAAAACTGAAAACAAGTGTTCATATTTGTCTTAATTTAATCTCAATACTCATCCAAAAAATCTGTAATTTTGGTTTGTTTACATTTTCATCTGTCGAAATGAGGTTTCTCTCTACTTTTTTTTTGGAAAAAACCTAGCTATTGTGAATGAAAAAAAGCGATGAACTGGCCATGCCTCTAGTTCTATATACGTACCCCATGATAACACAATATGGGTATTCAGACCAGCCTTGTTAATTCGTTAGTCGTTATTCGGTAGTTTTTTACATGTATTTTGTTTTTGTAAAATTAACAGGCTATCGTTCTACCGAGTAACGAACTATCCTTCTGGCAAGCTTGATAATTGTTTCGTTACTCGGTAATGTCACATCAGCTGTTCTCCTGCTCCTCTGTACATCAATTTAAAGTACTTACCAGTAATAAATTTCATCTGTTCCACATAATTTTCAATTAAATGACTGACAATTTTTATTTTGCACTTTGTTGAGGCATTTTTACTCTTTAATAAAATTGAATCAGCTGCTTCAAAATAAAATGTATCATACTACAGAGATAGAACAAAAAGTATGTTCACAGTTAAGCCTTTTAACGCAGTATCAACTAACGAATTACCAAATTAACAGGCTTCGGTCTGAATACCCATAATAACAACCAAATTAGTTATCTACTAAACAACAAATAAACAATCTTATCTTAGAACAAATGCAATGTATGCATATAACAAACAATATGTTATATGTAAACAATGTAACATATCAACTAGTAACAAGTAAACACTCTAGTTATTATACCTATAAGATCTATGTAACAAGTTGGGCGAAGGAATACGATTAAAGAACGCGCACTTTAGCATAGTAAATAAATATATGTATATTATTTTACTAATTTTGACTAATGTAAAGCATAACTGGGATCTAAAGCCGATCTTTGAGCCCTCACCATCCATTGAGAAAAAGGATAGCTCACTGAGATCAAACAGAGAATTAATTCCTTGGAAACCTACGCAACACCTAAAGTCACAGTCAGCAACCAATACCAGGACTGTACACCAAATATCACCGATTCGTCACAAATCAATTTAGAAGTATTGAAAACATTACCAATCTTCACAGGTGACAAGAACCATTATAAGTCGTGGTGAAACGTGCATGGGCTCACATGGAGAACATGAAGTATTACGCTACTATTCCCATGTTTTTCACGTCACTTTCGATTGTACATTCGAAAATTCAAGGAGAGGCGGCTGATATTTTAATAAACCACAACACCAAATTAAACTTCTATTCGATTAAAAACATAATTATAATTATGGGGACCAGAGACCTTCGCATGTGTTGGTCAGATATGAAAAGTATAAAGGATGGTGGAAGAGTTCCATTGAGAAGTCACCAACATGCGAACCTGGAAGCTGTAAAGACGTTTATTCTAGATCTGAACAGCAAATATACCAGCGGCACCCTCTAAAGCAACAATCTGTTAAGCTGCCGCAAGTACGATATACCACGGTAATGTGAAGAATTATAAATTAATCATAATTCGACTTTCCGCAATACAATCAGCAAAGACAGTATAATATACCACAGTATCAAACCACTAGCAGAAGATATCATGAGTAACCACAAAAAGAAAACCTAACGTACTGGAGCTATGCAATCAAACTGCACCCAGTCAACAGCACCATTGGACGAAGATCCATTAAAGCAATACACGAGATCCGCAAATTATAACAGAAATCATTCCTTACCACAACAAAACGGCTATGACTGCCATGTAAGGACTTCCTCGAAATTATCCATTTTGCGGAGATTCTCAAAAAAGAGAACGAAATCAACACAAATTAGAACGTATAAACCGCGGCGATGAAATACAATCGCTTGCACAAGAATTCGAAAATGAAAAGTATGAAACAAGGAGTACTTTTTAGGCGAATGAACGATCTGCCGTGTCTGTAACGCCACTGCAAGGATACAGGCACAGTTATTACCATCTTGATCGATACGAAAGCTGCTATATATATTCTGGCCTAGGGCAACACTAAGTGTTTGCCAGGTGCAATCTGACATTTCCATTGGAAAGTTTGACATTTTTCAGCATAGCATCACTCAAAACGTTTCGTCATTTAATCGTGAATTGTTTTATTTACAGGGAATTAAAAAATTCATCTCGGCCAAAAAATGGAATTAACTCGTGAACATTTTCGTGCGATTATTATTCACAACTTTCGACGTGGATTATCACGACAAGAGTGCATCGATGAACTAAAATCTTTGTATGGCTATGAAGCACCATCCTATAGCACTGTGAAAAACTGGTACAACGAATTCAATCGTGGCCGACGCTCGCTCAAAGACGAATTCCGTGAAGGTCGTCCAAAAACAGCCGTTGTGCCAGAAAACATCGATGCCGTACGTAAACTGATAATGCAAGACCGTCATGTAACATACCTTCAGATAGAAGCATGCCTACCCAAAATTTAAGTGGACATGGGTGCCTTAGAAGCTACCTATATAAATTTCAAAATGACGTCAGTCCGTATTGTTCGATGTGTACGGAGTCAATAGAAGACTCTGAACACATATTTTTCTATTGTCCTCGGTTTCAAAAAATAAGGGAAAAGTTAGAAACAGCAATAGGTAGTTTAATGGTGGAAAGTTTGACTGCACTTATGTGTCAGTCCTCTGGGAAGTGGAAAGCTGTTCGCGAAGCGGCAGCTTCCATCACTACAATATTAAGACAGGTACAGCGGAGTAGGCGCCAGTCCGTCCGTGCTATAGAGGAGACGTAAAATATCTTGTCACTCCCATGAAGTAATACCTTATCTGGTGGTTCCGTGGGAGAGTCTTGAGCTGGGAGTAGGTTAGGTTGAGCGGGTTAAAGTCCCGCACTTCGGCTTTCGATGCTTCCTCCTACTTAAAAAAAAAGGCATGCCTATGCATTTCTCCCACCAGCATACATTCGATATTGCATGAACACCTGGCCGTAAAAAAGGTTTGTTCTCGTTGGATCCCGAACAATTTGACAATCGCTCAAAAAAAGGCTCGTGTGGATTGGTGTAAAGAAATGCTGAAAAAATACGATCGCGGTGCTTCAAAAGACGTTTATAAGATCGTCACATAATCACGGATCTATGCGTATGAGCCCGAAACAAAACAGCAATCGACAAAAAATTAAAATAAAAAAAAAACACAAAAAAACATTTTCGTTGATAAATATGCCTATTTACATTATTAGGCCAGAAATATATATAGCAACCTACGTACCTCTCAAGCCGTTAAAGACTATTATAGTGAGCAGGAAATACAGCATCTCTTTATATCGACGAGTGTGCCGAGAGGAAACGGAAAAACAGTTTAAAAAATTATCCAAATCGTTGCACAAAGGCGTCCCCATTTGAGCTGTTAACAGGGCTTGACATGTGTGTAGAAAATCACCTAGACTTGAGCGAGTACATTGAAAATGAAGTAATAAAAGAGCTAGAAACAGAACGTGAGTAGTTTAGAAAAATGGCTGGGAAAAATATCAAAATAATACAGGAAGAAAATCGAAATTTAATGCAACAAAAAAAAGCCGAACAAACGTATGAAGAAAATGAGTTAGTAGCAAACCAACTTCTAAAATTAAAATAAAAATCAATTTGTATAATTAAAATAAAATCAACTAGTTAGCAAACCTGTAATAAAATAAGCAAGAAGCCACCCACATATATAGCAGTACGAGGATGATAAGTGACTTGTAGAGTTTGGTCTTCGGTCGAGAGATGACTTTACTTCTCAGTTACCTATTCAGCCGGAAGCAGCTCAAGTTGGCAAGAGTTATTCTGCGTTGGCTTTCGACGTTTACATTCTTGTTGGTGTAAATACTGGATAGAAGAAATTATAAACAAGTTTGTAGTTATGATTGTCAACAGTGACGTCTGTCAACAGTCTGTGTGATTATAGGAGAAATTTCATCTTGCCAAATCCATTAACTTCACATTCTTTTCCAGTCTGGAAAAAGCAGAACAAACTTTGCGGTTGTTGAGATATCAATATCTTCGGCATGCACCATCAGCTGTACACTCTTACAAAAGATTGTGCCTTCTCTATTTAGCTCAGGGCCTTGTATTCTTTCCTCCAGCAGTAGATTAAAGAAGTAACGCGACAGGGAGTCGCCTTGTCTGAAACCCCATTTGGTATCGAACGACGCGGAGAAGTCCTACCCGATCCTGATAGAGCTTTTGGTGTTGCTCAACGTCAATTAACATAGCCGTATTAGTTTTACGGGAAAACCAAATTCAGATATGACGGCATAAAGGCAGCTTTTTTTGTGTTTGTCAAGAGCAGCTTTAAAATCGACGAAAAGGTGGCGCATGATGAATATCTGATCAGTTGTTGATTTTCCAGACCTTAAGTCTGCTGGTAAGGTCCAATATGTTTGTTAACTGTGGGCTGCGAATTTCCTACAGTACACTCGATAGAGAGCACACTTAATTTCCAATCGTCGGACATGCTTTCGTCCGACCATATTCTACAAAGAATCTGATGCATACTCCTTATCAGTTCTTCGCCGCCGTGTTTCAATAGCTTGACCGGCTATTCATCGGCCCCTCCTCTTTGTTGTCCTTCAGATGGATAATTGCAATTCGAACTTTTTCCTGGTCGGGCAATGGAACTTCTGCTCCATCGTCATCGATTGGGGAATCGGGTTCGCCTTCTCCTGGCGTTATGCTTTCATTGCCATTCAGCAGGCTGGAAAAGTGTTCCCTCCATAATTTTAGTATGCTCTGGGCATCGATTGCTAGATCACCTCTTGGGGTTCTACAAAGGTATGCTCCGGTCTTGAAACCTTCTGTTAGTCGCCGCATTTTTTCGTAGAATTTTCGAGCATTATCCCTGTCGGTCAGCTTATCAAGCTCTTCGTACTCACGCATTGGGGCCTCTTTCTTTTTCTGTCTGCAAATGCGTGTCGCTTCCTTCTTCAACTGTCGGTATCTATCCCATCCCGCACGTGTTGTGGTCGATCGTAATGTTGCGAGGTAGGCAGTATTTTTTCTCTCCGCTGCGACACGGCACTCCCCGTTGTATCGGCTGTTCTTTTGCCTTTTCCGAAAACCAATGGTTTCGTACGTAAGGAGCTTGAAATGCTGTCCAACAGTTCCGTTATACCTAGGTATTGATGAATGCTCTCAAAGAACAGGAGTGCAAGTTGTGTAGAAAATCATTCGGCTGTTTGTTGTGATTGCAACTTCTCGACGTCGAACCTTCCTTGTGGCTGTTGACTTCCGTTTTTTGCCACGCAGAGGCGGGTGCGTATCGTGGCTGCTACAAGAAAGTGGTCGAGTCAATGTTACCACCTCGGAGCGTACGCACGTCTCAAATACTCAAGACGTATCACACATGACCGATCAGGTAAATGGCTTTTCGATCCGGACACTGCCCAGTCTTGCAGATAGCCGTATTTCGGGTCCGGACGAATTCGATCAGCCTCATCTCTTTTGGGGATGTTTTATCACGAAGAGTGAATTTACTGATCGTTTTGCCAAATATACCTTTTTTGCTGGCGTTAAAGTCGCCCAGCAGCTCTCATTTGTGCGCACAAAGCTCTCATAGAAGGCATCATTGGTCACATCGTCCTTCTCTTTCATCTGGGCGAGAGTGCAAATCAACGACATGGTGAAGAACTTCGCACAGATGAGGATTGTGGCTAGACGTTCATTATTGAATTAATTTGTTACAAAAATGTGATAAATAAAGAACCACTCAACCGATTGTGAGCAAACTTCACGTAAACCATCTATTAAATAGTTCGAATAAACCCTAAAGATTTGGATAGATGATCCTATCTTAAGCTCTCATTTGTGCGCACAAAGCTCTCATAGAAGGCATCATTGGTCACATCGTCCTTCTCTTTCATCTGGGCGAGGGTGCAAATCAACGACATGTTGAAGAACTTCGCACAGATGAGCATTGTGGCTAGACGTTCATTATTGAATTTTGTTACAAAAATGTGATAAATAAAGAACCACTCAACCGATTGTGAGCAAACTTCACGTAAACCATCTATTAAATAGTTCGAATAAACCCTAAAGATTTGGATAGATGATCCTATCTTAAGTTATAAAATTACAACGAAAAGTGGCATGCTTTTTGTATACTGGATAGTCGAAAAAGTCTTTTCTTATTTTTCCAATAGATGCCGTTCAAGTCGCATATCTCCAGTGCTACCAATCGCAATATGTCATACCTTATAGTGTTGAAAAGGTTAGATTTTAAGCTTCATTTAACCAATAATTAAATTCGGGAAAGTTGCGAAAAAGTTATAGTTCAACAACAGCAACAGGTTGTTAGAGAATAACAATTTGTTTTAGCACCAAAAGAATTTGAAATGTCGAATTGTAGTGTTGAACATCAAAAAAAGTTTCAAAGTTTGATTTGTCCCAAAATCTAATGAATATAAATTATTATTGATTCGGATGGAGGTTTTAATGCTTAATTTGCCACTACTACAACACATCTCGGGTGTTTCACCTTGAAGGTTAGTCGGATAACAATGTGGACAAACTGCGTCAATTATTTTAATGTATCCGTAAATACTATAATCATATAATCTGACTGTTGTACAGGTACAGGGTCAACAGATCTATTTCGTGCATTACGTTCACACTGCGTAGTATTGCCACATTATTTGTATTACGCGTTCGCCGACTTATATTTGCTCGCTTGGCTCATGGCTTTTTTCCTTCATATAGAAAATAATAAAGTAAATTATAAACAAATTGCTTCTATTACAAAAGAATAAAACACTTGTATGCACACAATATGTTGTTTCGAATAAAGAAGCACATATGCATTTGACTTCAACTGTTTAAAACTTACCGTGGTTTGACAATTTAATTGAAATAGATCCCGTAAACGATATGAAACACCGACGACATGAAAAACATTTTTGACAGAATTTGACAGAGCAATCTGCATCTTAGAAAAAAAACACAATTTGAAATAAAAACTCCCATTAACATTTATAGAATACAAAATGTGATAAATCAAGAACGGCTCGATCGAACTTATACAACCCTACTAAATAATCTGAACAAAGAATTTAGAATTTTGTGTGGATAGGTGAGTATATACGTATGGACATAGATATCGAGGGTTTGTTCGGAAAGTAGTAGTTCGACTGTACTTCGGAGCGTGTGCGCACCGACTGGATTCGGTAGAGGGCGTTTCTAGCTAACGATCGAGTTAGTCGGTTGATCCCGAGCACCTGGAGAGTCAGGACAAACATTTCGCCTGACGTGTTTTTGTGAAAGGTGCAAGCCGAAAATGCAGAATTCGTTAGAGCAGAGGTACGCGATTGAATTCTGTATGAAACTCGATAAATCTGAGACAGACACATTTGATGTGATCAAGCAGGCTTACCCAGATGATGCTTTAGCAAGAAGTGGTGTGTTTCGGTGGCGCCAGGCCTTTTTGGAGGGCAGGAAGAGGTCGCTGTTGAAGACCGTGCAACTCATATTTTCGACTAAGTATTCGTTTAATTGCTTAGATGTTAAATTTATGAAAATCTGTGGTTCATGACATTGTGTGAAGAACTTGAACTCGCGAAAAGTGTGGGCGAAAATGGTCCCATAAGTGCTCACTGGCGACCAGAAATTGCGGAAAGTGGAGGTGTGTCAAGAAAATTTGAACATGTGTGAAAGGGACCGCCAATTTTTGGATAACGTAATCACAGGTGACGAGTCATGGATCTTTGAGTATGATCACGAGACAAAGATGCAATCTTCCAACGACAGATGGGATCCAAGCAGCATTCCGGAGAATACCTTCCGTGACGCCCTCAATGCTTGGAAATCGCCCTGGCAGCACTGCATCAATGCAGAAGGAGCCTATTTCGAAAGTTTTTAAAGATTTGTAACCATTGCTTCAATACATTTTTTTAAATCGACTGAGTCCTAATACTTTCCGAACAAACTCTGTAAGTTGTGACTTAATTTATTCGGAATAACGGTACTTTTTAGCAGAACAAAAGTTATACCGAAAAAAATTAGCACTTATCTATAGTTATGTGTCTGAGGTATTTTTTGTCATTCAACTAGATTATTTTTAAAGCTATGAGTTGTATTGCTATTTTAATATATTCATATTTCATACATATTTCTAGGAGTAGGATATTTTTGGAATTTTTTGTCTACCTAGTTATGACTCTCAAGCGTAAATCGCCGCATTCCACAAGTATAAATAGCACTAAGATTATAAAATGTAGTCAGTAAGAAATTATGAATAAAAAGACAACACGAAAATAAGTGTACTGCCCAAATAAATATAATTTCTTTTACTCGCGACAAACAACAGTTTGCTAACTGGGGGCTCAACCGTTCTTTTCGTTTGAACTGAACCTGCCATATCCTGACATAAAGGGATAAAACTAAAATCTACGTTCCTGAAGAAGGAAAAAAAGAAGTTCCTAAAATCTCATAAAAAGAGACAAAATCTGTTCAATTTGCGTCGTCCCTTATTGATCCCCAACTTCGAGATGTCTGCACAGGAGATTGCCAATCTCAGGGCTCAAATAGCTGCTTTAACTACATCTCTAACTGAGAACCAACAAAGAGTGGCTACCCTGGAGAACAGTCTGCCATCAAATGTGGCAATTACGGATCAACACGAGGACTGCAAACTAAATATAATGAACGAAATGCACATTAACCTGGATATTTTTAAAGCATTGCCAGACTTCACGGGCAATATAAATCATTACAGAACCTGGAGAAAACGTGCGTGGACGCACATGGAAAACATAAAAGAATATGCCACAACTCCGACATACTATACCGCACTTTCGATATTGCATTCGAAGGAGAAGAAGCCGATATTTTAATCAACCACAACACGAAGTTCAACTTCTACTCAATCATAAATCGCCTCGCCTACACGTATGCGGACCAGAGACATTTTTACGTCTTACTAGACGAAATGAAAAAGATTACGCATATCAAACTTACGCTGGCTGAATTTCATTGCGAAGTCCGCAGGGCATTGAATCTTGCTCTAACAAAAATTGAATTGGGAAGCTCAGGTGACCCATCAGAAATGCAAAAGTATGCGAATCAAGAAGCCGTCAGAACGTTTATTCATGGTTTGAACAGCAAGTATACAAGCGGCACCCTCTACAGCCACAATCCAAAGGATTTAGAAACCGCCTACGCCATCGCAAGTACGATATACCACGACAACGAGAAATTGCAATTCGATTTTCCTCAGTACGATAACTACAGGAAATACAATATGCCACATCAACACCTTCAAAACAGAAGACATCATGAAGAAACACGTGCACCCAAGCAGCAACATCAACCATTTCAAAACAGAAGATACCGCGATGGTCAGCGAAGATATAGACCAAACGTGCAAGTGCAATATACACCGAGGGCACCCACCCCACAGTGCCAAACAATGAACGTAGATTCCTCGCGGCAATACAGAAGACCCACCAACTTCAAAGCTGCACCTTTACAAAACAGCTATAACCGTCAAATGCAAGGATTAGCTCCAAATAACCCAATTCGAGGAGATCCACAGAAGAGGCACCAAAATCCTTCATCTCGCAATTACAACGCACCAGAGAAGATACAACGAATAAACAAAATACAGGAAGAAGAACTAGGCTCTCTCACACCACAACATAGCGACTATGAATATAAGACAGGCTTTGTTTTTCTCAAGCGAGTGAATCAATTGCCGTGTCTTCAACGCCACTGCAGGGATACAGGCAAAGCAGTTAATATCCTCATCGACACTGGAGCAACAAACAATTACATAAGTACCAAATGTAATATCGGTGAGTTTATTCCAATCAAACCCACAAAAGTAAAAACTTTTCATGGTTTCTCAATATCAAAATAAAAAAAAACAAGTAAGGAAGGGCTAAGTTCGGGTGTCACCGAACATTTTATCCTCTCGCATGATAAAGTGATAATCGAGATTTCATTATACGTCATTTACATATTTTTCAAATACCGTATTTTTGTAAAGTTTTATTCCGCTGTCATCATTGGTTCCTAATGTACTATATATTATACAGAGAAGGCAACAGATGGAATTCAAAATAGCGTTATATTGGAAGAAGACGTGGTTGTGAACCGATTTCACCTATATTTCGTACATGTCATCAGGGTGTTAAGAAAATATTATATATCGAATTTCATTGAAATCGGTATAGTAGTTCCCGAGATATGGTTTTTGGTCCATAAGTGGGCGAGGCCACGCCCATTTTCAATTTTTAAAAAAAGCCTGAATGCAGCTTCCTTCTGCAATTTCTTCCGTAAAATTTAGTGTTTCTGACGTGTTTTGTTAGTCGGTTAAGGCACTTTTAGTGATTTTCAACAAAACCTTTGTATGGGAGGTGGGCGTGGTTAATATCCGATTTCTTCAATTTTTGAACTTTATATGGAAATGCCTAAAGGAAACGACTCTATTGAGTTTGGTTGACACAGCTATAGTAGTTTCCGAGATATATACAAAAAACTCAGTGGGGGGCGGGGCCACGCCCACTCTTCCAAAAAAATTACGTCCAGATACGCCCCTTCCTAATGTGATCCTTTGTGCCAAATTTCACTTTAATATCTTTATTTATGGCTTAGTTATGACACTTTATAGGTTTTTGGTTTCCGCCATTTTGTGGGCGTGGCAGTGGGCCGATTTTGCTCATCTTCGAACTTAACCTTTTATGGAGCCAAAGAATACGTGTACCAAGTTTCATCATGATATCTCAATTTTTACTCAAGTTACAGCTTGCACGGACGGGCGGACAGACGGACGGACGGACAGACAGACATCCGGATTTCGACTCTACTCGTCACCCTGATCACTTTGGTATATATAACCCTATATCTGACTCTTTTAGTTTTAGGACTTACAAACAACCGTTATGTGAACAAAACTATAATACTCTCCTTAGCAACATTGTTGCGAGAGTATAATAATATTAGCCGTGTTTTATTTGACCATCATAAGCTAATAGCTAAACCATGGACAAATAAAACGCATTTAGCTTATTTCTCATTTTCGCTTAAATATGCATTATGTTGGCAACGCGGGCAATAACAATCAGCTGATATTCAATTTATTGTAACGAAGTTTTTGACATGGAGAAAAGGTAAATTTGAATTTTTAAATTTGTAAACAAACTTTTCACAAACTAAATAATTATTTATTTCGTTTATATACAGCAAAAGAAAAGTTTGGACGAAGGCCGAGACACTTCTATTCCTGAAGTGCTACACTGAGAGGAAAACGTCTTGGAGGACATGGTATATCAAGGATTTACAGTAAGAATATTTTAAAGTTATTTTGTAAAAATTTATTACATTTGCTTCCACAGGAACAACAATTAGCGGCTACCCTTGTATCAAAAATGCGAACGTTTTTGAATGCCTACAAAACAGCGAAAGACAACGAGAAGCAGACTGGCACTTCTCGGTGCACAGTACCTTATATGCGCGAAATGGACGAAATTTTTGTCGAAAGTTGCTTGGTGTACAACAACCACAACATAAACTTTGGGACAGAACCTCAAGAGGCATTGGTTGAGTCTAGTGGTTTGTTAAAATGTAATGTTCATTATGCATTGCTTATATTGCATTCGCTTTTTTATATTTTTAAACAGGTAAGGATTCAACTGATTTTCAAACAATGCTCGACGATATGCCAAGTATTTCAAGGCAGAGCCAGTCTGCACTAAGCCGTAGCATATGCATACCGAATGCAGTGTATTCACAGGAGCCGAACGCAGCAAATCCTATTCCAAATCGTCGTTATCGGAAAAGCGCTAAAGAACGATATTTTGATAAAAAAATCGAACAAAAAAGGAAAAGTGCTGAAGTAAAGGCGAAGTTTTACGCGAATATAGAAAAAGAAATACAGGATATGGCCGAAAAACAAGATATTCTAATAGAAATTGAAGAAAAAAAACTGAAAATAGAATAAGAAAAATTAAAAATTTTACAGCAGTCTTTTGTGAATAAAAATTAGAAAAGCTACTTGATTTCATAACGAATGTGTATTGTTTTATTTAATGGAAATATAAAATCAAGCTTATAATAAAATGAACATTTTTTACATACAAATCTGCAAATGCATACGTATATGTACGTGATTATATAAAACAAATATGTCGTAAAATTATAAATAATTTTATTATTTGAGATTGGAAATGGAAAATGTTGCTCTAAGAGTGCATTTAAAAAAAAAATTAGAATGTATTAATTATTTCGTGTTAAAACTGTAAGCAACTGATTCCGCCGATCTGCACTTGCTTCTCTCGCCAGCTCTTTAGCAGGTTCTGGCTCCGGTTCGGCACTTTCAATTTGAGGGTCAATAATTGTATCGTCATTTGTGATAATACATATATTGTACATAATGCATGCATTTGCAACTAAATTCGAAATTGCTCATAAATTTCTGTGCTCCGTAAATTTAAGAAGCCTTCGGAGACGTCCTTTCAGTGCTCCAAATGCATTTTCAACAAATATTCTTGCTAAAGAATGTGTTTTGTTAAAACTGATTTGATTGGGCATTAACGAACCATAATCTTTAAACACCGGTATGAGGTAATTTCTGCAAGGGTATGCCGAGTCCCCGAGAATACAAGTAGAATTTGGAAATAAACTTTCCATATTATATTCCGCTTTTCTATAAAATGCTGACCTTTTTAGCACTCTAGAGTCATGATATGATCCGGGTTCACCACAATAAATATCAATAAATTCTTTATCAGGATCGACAGTGGCCTGCAGAACAACACTATAATTACGTTTACGATCAAAATATATATGTTTGTCTTTTATTGGTGCATTAATTGTTATATGGGTACAATCAATTTCACATTAATAACAACTGGTATTTGTTTCCTTTGTAAAAACTTGCGAGTTGTTTCTTCCAACGCATCTCCAGTTGGCCACTTAACAAACTCAGGCCTATTGAGATAACCCACGCGACAACCCGACGAACAATCGCCCATGCTGTGGACTTCGTTACACCCAACAATACGGCTAGTTGTCTGCAGGTAATTGTATTACTTAAGTACCATACATACATGTACATCACTGTTTTAGCAGGAACTTTGGCTTTTCCGGACTTCGTAGCAAAACAGGTTTGTTCACTTTCCTCATATCTTCCTGCAAAAAATACTCATACAGAACAGTCTCATAACAAAAACAAAGCATACCTATTAAGTAATCTAAAGTGGTGCGGCTCAAACGAAAGTGTGATTTGAAATCCTCATCTCCAAAATTATCTATGGTGTCCACAAAATTAGAGCAATTTGGATGCTCTATCTGCTCTTGTTCTGAATCCTCCGATGACGAACTTGATTCAGCTGCTAAACCAGCAAGGATGGTCAATATTTCCTTAACCAATTCATTATTTGACTTTGTGCACATAGTACCAAGCAACTGGAAAACACACAAATTTAATTTTGTCTTAATTTTAATTTAAAATCCCTACTTACCGCATCTTTTATAAAATTTTCCATTTCGTGCACCTCTATACTTTTCATTTATATATTTTTCATTTGTTTACATTTTTATCTGTCAAAATAAGGGTTGTCGCTATTGCCAACTACTTTTTTTGAGAAAAATCATAGCTATTGTGAATGAAAAAAACATTTTAACTGGCAATGCCTCTAGCCCAATATACAAGCTATGATAGCTTATGACAAGCCAACATAATTATGTTGACTAAGTCTTCCATACAAAATAAGTTAATTGCTGGTCAAATAAAACACGCCTAATAGGTTAGATAATTTCCTTACATTTTTTGAAACTGATGCATTAGAAGAATTTGATATTCTTCTGGGCGAACAGGGACTCAGAACAGTTAAAGCAGAGATTAACATTTTCGAGTATAAATATAAAGCCAAGAAAGAAAGAGAAATTTTGCAAAAAATTAATTATACAGTAAGCAATGAAAAATATAGATCTGAAATTGAAAAAATAATGCAACAAAATGAAGGTACTAACTCAATATTACCATTTATTATCACTGTACAAGCCACAATTAGGACGAATGATTTTTATTAACAAAGAAAAAATTAAACTTTTAGAAAGTGAAATAATCTAACCTAGTAAAAGTCCGTACAATTCACCCATTTGAACAGTTCTAAAAAAGGTACCAACGAACAAGGGAAACCTAAACGCAGAATGGTTGTAGACTTTCAAAAGCTAAACGCTCAAACTATTACAGATAGATACCCCATACTTGATGTAGCTATGACTATATAAAATCTTGGTAATGCAAAAATATTTACAACTTTAGATTTGGAATCTGGATTTCCCTAGATTCTTATTAAAGAATCTGACAGAGAGAAAACAGCTTTTAGTGTAAATGGAGCCAAATATGAATTTCTTCGCATGCCTTTTGGACTGAAAAATGCTCCGTGAATTTTTCAAAGGTGTATCGATGATATCATGAAACCATATATTGGCAAATTTGCGTATGTGTATATAGACGATGTTCTCATTTACTCTTCATACGCATTACTATAAATTCACTTCATCAAGCTAACATGAAGATTTCCAATGAAAAGTCACACTTCTTTAAAGACTCAGTAGAATATTTGGGGCACATAATTAAGTTTAGTAAAATCACCGTCGATCCCGTAAAAATACAAGCTATAAAAGATTTTCCCACTGCGCACTCCCACTCCGCGCAAAAATTAAAATCATATTAGATGAACCTGCAATAGCAGCATTAAGTAGAATGAAAGAAGAACTTCAAGCTCAGGTTGAACTTTTCCAACCAAATTTCAGCAAACCCTTTGAATTGACCACAGACGCTAGTAACTTTGCAATAGGAGCAGTATTATCACAAAATAAAAAAAACCAATTTCATTTATTTCACGAACACTTAGTCAAACCGTACAGAATTACTCTACAAATGAGAAAGAGTTACTCGCAATTGTGTGGTCCTTACAGAAACTCCGAAATTACTTATAAGGCATAGCAGACTTAACTATGTACACCGATCATCAATCTTTAATTTTTCCCATATCAGAAAAAAACCCCAACACCAAATTAACACGTAAGGAAGGGCTAAGTTCGGGTGTCACCGAACATTTTATACTCTCGCATGATAAAGTGTGAGATTTCATTAATCGTCATTTACATATTTTTCAAATACCGTATTTGTGTAAAGTTTTATTCCGCTGTCATCATTGGTTCCTAATGTACTATATATTATACAGAGAAGGCATCAGATGGAATTCAAAGTAGCGTTATATTGGAAGAAGGCGTGGTTGTGAACCGATTTCACCCATATTTCGTACATGTTATCAGGGTGGTAAGAAAATATTATATACCGAATTTCATTGAAATCGGTAGAGTAGTTCCTGAGATATAGTTTTTGGTCCATAAGTGGGCGACGCCACGCCCATTTTCAATTTTCCAAAAAAGCCTGGGTGCAGCTTCTCTCTGCCACTTCTTCCGTAAAATTTAGTGTTTCTGACGTTTTTTGTTAGTCGGTTACCGCACTTTTAGTGATTTTCAACATAACCTTTGTATGGGAGGTGGGCGTGGTTATTATCCGATTTCTTCCATTTTTAAACTGTATATGGAAATGCCTGAAGGAAACGACTCTATAGAGTTTAGTTGACATAGCTATAGTAGTTTCCGATATATGTACAAACAACTTATTGAGGGGCGGGGCCGCGCCCTGCAGCTTGCACGGACAGACGGACGGACGGACAGACAGACATCCGGATTTCAACTCTACTCATCACCCTGATCACTTTGGTGTATATAACCCTATATCTGACTCTTTTAGTTTTAGGACTTACAAACAACCGTTATGTGAACAAAACTATAATACTCTCTTTAGCAACTTTGTTGCGAGAGTATAAAAAGATGGAAAAATTTCATCGAATAATATGGTGCTAAAATGACTTACAAACCTTGACATCAAAACGTTGTTGCCGATGCACTTTCCCGCCAACAAATTCATAACACATCTAATTCTGATAATTCCCAACATTCAGCACAAAGCTCCCCCATAAAAAAAATCAAACGTGTAAAACAACCATTAAATTGCTTTAAAAATCAAATTATCATAAAATAATCAGATGGGAAACACGCACAAATATCATCGCAAAATATTTTTTATTACAGTAAACATACACTGCTCTTTAACACTAAGGCTGAGCTATTGTACATATTCAAAAATGTAATCAAACCAAAAGTAGTAAACGCTATACAAAAAGACGAACAATTATTATTTTACGTCGAAAATGACATTATCAATACATTTAACAATGCCTCTATCGTTCTAACTCATAACATGGTTGACGACATAACCGACATCGAACAACAAAAACAAATCATAAATGACACACATAGACGTGCACACAGAAACTACAAAAATAATGCACAGGAAATTTCCCTAAAATATTACTGGCCAAACATACGTAACGCTTGTAAAAAAGAAGTGCAAGAGTGTGAAATCTGTCTCACAAACAAATACGAACGCCGACCAAACAAACAACCAATTGGTTCCACACCAACGCCAAACAAAGTAAGCGAATACATACACTTAGACTTATTCTACATGAGCGATAACATATATGTACATTAGCTCAACGGGCAAATACTGAAAATTTGGCTACTTTAGACAAATACCTTCAAGGAAAGATACATACAAATACGTCGACGAGATTCTTTCACAAATATACCCAAACGCACAATTTTTAAATTTTTTGCATAAGTATGTGCTCAACAAATTTACAAACGATTACAAATAACGCACACAAAAACGCCAGCGTTCCATTCTACTTCAAACGGACAAGTTGAGCGTACGCACAGTACAATTATTGACATCGCGAAAGTTTTAGCTGACCAGAATAATTCAGCACCGGAAGACCAAATTTTTGAAGCTGTTCGGCAGCACAAAAAACCATACATTCCGTTACCAACGAGAAACCCAAGGACGTGTTTTAAAATCAAAGGGGGTATCCCGACATCCAAGAACGAATACAACAAAACCAGGAAAGAGTCTTGCGTCATCATAATCGCAATCGAAAGCAGCTGAACTATAATCCAGGTGACGTAATATTTTCTAAGACGCACAGGCGTAATAAGAACGTAAGAAAATACGCGAAGCACGTTGTAAAAAAAGATAACGGAAAGACTGTAACGACTAATAAAGGAGGGATTATCCATAAAGATAACATACTAGTAAAAGCATGTACGGAATAATTTTCTTTTTACTTTTCCCAATCGAATTATGCGACAATATAATAGATTTAAGTAAAAAAAAATATGTTCCCGTATAAGTTAGTTTTGATCATTTTCTATAATTACTTCTGCGGTAGCGACGGTGTTGTCGACTACTCAAAGTTACTTTGAAATGTGTTAGTTATTTTTGATAAACTTTCTATAACTACTTCTGCGGTAGCGACGGTGTTGTCGACTACCCAAAGTTACTTTGAAATATATTAACACGTTGAGTTTCGTTCTCAAACTGTTTATTTAATAATTCGTAAGCTTACTGCTAGCCTACTAATCTTACCGTCGCTGCTGCCGTTAGCGTCGGTCTCTAATTGCTTGAATAAGCATTTCCCACGTTCATGTGCCATGCTCATGCAACGAGCTGAACATCGAATTACAACAGCTGACCAAACATTTAATTTGATCGCGCATGAAGTGAACGATGTAGACTGCATGCATTGCAATTTTTGGCAGCATGGGAACTTCAGTACGTTAACTATTGTTAACTACTCCCTCCTTCAAAACATGGTCGTCCTCGGCCATACCCAACCTTTCCAACACTTGACGCACCGCCTTAGAAGTTTCTCTTCGCCGCCTACGCTTTAGTAAGATGATTGATCTAGCAAGGATTACGGCGATTGTGGCACAAATTACTGCGGTTACTAGTGGTGTAGCAATCGTTCGTATGCGTAATTCAGTGATGTGCCGCAAGTTTGCTTCGCTTAGCTTGTGGAGAAATGGTAGGCTTAGTAGGGTATGATGGGAGGTTATGTTGATCCGTGCTGAGGCAGCTTGTTGTGGAAGTCTCTTCGAGTATCCATTGAGAGTAACGTATTTGGCGCCATTGATAAAAGCGATGCGTTCAAATGTAACGAGATAAGTGCCATTAATAAACATTTCAGGGCCATTATCTATGCTAGCCATGACTATTGCATCGTTTATCAAAACTAAACCATCGTCGACGACGACAATGGGGGATAAATCGCTGGGCTTGGTGGCACAGTGTGCTACAGCGCACAGTGGCACCGCTCCATACATTTCTTGGAAAAAAATAGAAGGAGTGGTCGTACAACAATGAAACTTTGCAGGAACACTTCTCTGGACTAAATTAAGAAATTTTGAAAAAATCTTGGAGAACCGCCCACTGCCACACCCACCTCCCATACAACTGCAATTGCCAATTTAATTCCGTCGACTTCTGTTAGTTTTTTTAACTATAGAATTTCACTTTTTATAAAAACCTTGTTGAATTTTTCTTATCCAAATATTTCTTTACAAAACAAAATCATTAAAGTTTTGAAATTGGAAAGTGGAAAAATCCTATTTTTTCCGCCGACATGCCACTGTGCAGCGCCGGAGAGTAGGCTTTGCGCGCAAGTTTAAGTTTCGGCTTCTTTACAGAACGTTACCATTGGCGTAGCAATGCAGGATATAACAGCAGTAATGTTGGCCAGTAAGAAAAATAGTAATCTTCTTACATAATAACTTAGGTCTAGGAAAACCGATAATAAAACTTACAACTTCCTTACTTGCTAAAACCTTAACTCTAGCTATGCTAAACAATTGGGTTATTGTAACTCCTGTGAAACTCTCTTTCATAACCGCCTCCAAATCATCTGCATTAATAATAGCAGGGTTTATCATTTTAAATTTAGCCAGTGTGATAGCAATTATTAAATTTTGAATCTCTAGTGTTAAAATTCTGTTTCTAGCCAAAAGTGTTTCATAGAGGTGCGATGAATCTATTTCTTCCCTTTTTTTACATTGAGAATTTTATTGACCGTTTTCGTGAGGGCGTCAATCTGCTCCTGAGTTCTGGAATTAATGACGATCTGCCTATTGTTTGACTGTATTAGCTCTTGCTCCGTTAGTCTTGTTTGTAGTAAGTCATTGAAGTCAGGCGGGCTGGCTATTACCTTCAGGGCGGAGCCCAAAAAGTTTAGGCTCCGAGCATGCCTATGGTGTACTCCTAATGTCCCTAATAAAGTATGTAAATGCCTGGTGTCTACTTTTAGGATCTTTCTCATGTGTGATTGTGGGAAGACGCTAATCAAGTCTGTGGTTTCTTGTATGTATTGTTCATATTCCGTTAAGTTTGATATGTGCCTTATGTACATCGTCTCGTTCCAAATTACTGCAGTACCGTCCAGGATCGGTATGTAGTCCGCATGCGAGTAGTCTGTTCATTTGGAAGCTGTCAGCCCAGCCCAAGTCAAAAGTGCGAAAATGGGCGTATGCCTGAAATTCAAAATAAAAACTTAGTAAAAAGGGTATTATGTCGATAGTTTCACTTGAGGTTGTCCTTGTGGACCACCCTCCCTATATCAGCGTTTATCCTTTCCTCGACGTACAGTGGAGTGACCTTGTCGCCTAGTCTCTTGTTGGACCTTACCAGGATCTTTTCTCCAACTTCGAAGATTCTATTTTGGCGGTAGGCATTACTCCGCTCCAGCTGTTTTTGTTGGGCTTTCTCTAGCCTGGCAGCAATGTCCGGGATATCGTTGGATGAACGGGAACAGGGACTCTCCGCTAAAAAATTAAGCGCATCTTCTTCATATTCAGCTTCTGTTTCTGCCGCTGCATCATAAGCGGCTTAATCGTACTGCTTTTTATACACTTCGCTTCTTTCTTAAAAAATGGTTAATCCTCTGGCGTCTGTAGTCCGACGTTCTTTGAGAATTCGCAGGTCTCTTGAACGCAGGTAAGCTTGAGTTATGCGCAATCTGGTTGTTACGGTTTGGAAAGTTAGTGCTTTGATGGAACCTCGAGAATAGATCGACTTCCATTTTCTCAACTTGGTCGCGCTTTGGAGGGCGAGCTCCTTGCTCCCTGGTAAAATAGGGGTCTTTTCCAGTCCTGTACTGAATATCGGACTGCTTCTGATAAGATCGGTTTTGAGGTTGTCTGAGGTTTTTTTCCTCCAACGATTGGGCTGGGCCGCAAAAAGAACATCCGTGAGGTTTCTCCTTAACCCGGAGACGAATACGCGCAGTGCATCGGCCCTATGCTTGTCATTCATGTACCGTGCCTGGTCGGTGTCAAACGTCATAGTAGTTTTATTTGTGAGAAGTGTGAGTTGCTAGCTCTTGCTAGAGCAGATGCATTGGTCGCTTGTCTGAGTATGTAAAATCTAAACGGCTAATGATACCGTCGAAATTAAGGACCGTGTTGAATGATGCTAAAACTGCATCAGCCGATCCCCTCATTCTGTTGCGAATTATGAGGACAGCTTGATAGTGTTTTGAACTACCCACGTAGGTTTTAAATATATCATACGCGGTCATAGCTGCCTGCCGCCAGGAGACATATTGCTCCTGTGAGCCATCGAACTCGGGAAGTGACTTAACTGCATCCAGACCTTCATGACCGTCTATGATTTTTATTGGTTCGTAAGTCTTAACTTCAGCAGCTTCCACAGTTGTGGCCCGAAACTGATTTGTAAGCTGCTCTAGCTTGGTTTCAAAGTCTTTCCTTTGTACTTGTAGTGCGGCGCTGACGGCCGCATTGATAATACCCTGCAGTTGTTGTTCATTCAAGTCTTGTTCGCGTTTGAGACATTTAATTGTTAAAAGTTGGTTGTCAAGTCTGTCCAACAGTTCGTTAGTCTCAGTTTGCTCATGCAAGGTAGTTAAGATGGCACGGACGGGTAGCGGACGTAAGCGTACAAAAAAAAAAAAACAAAAATGGGAAACAGGAGTTCAAAGTACAACCCTGTTTATTACAACCACACTAACTACACTTAAATTGTCAAATTATAACTAATATAATTATGAACAGAAATCGGAGAGAAAAAAAGTTTCACTTACATAATTTATCGGTGGGGTCTTGATTCCTCTGCCTCCAGGTGATTCTGCGTGGGTTTCCTCTGGTTGGGCGCCAGTTAGTTTTGATCACTTTCTATAACTCCTTCTGCGGTAGCGACGGTGTTGTCGACTACTCAAAGTTACTTTGAAATGTGTTAGTTATTCTTGATCAACTTTCTATAACTCCTTCTGTGGTAGCGACGGTGTTGTCGACTACCCAAAGTTACTTTGAAATGTGTTAGTTATTTTTGATAAACTTTCTATAACTCCTTCTGCGGTAGCGACGGTGTTGTCGACTACCCAAAGTTACTTTGAAATATATTAACACGTTGAGTTTCGTTCTCAAACTGTTTATTTAATAATTTGTAAGCTTACTTCTAGCCTACTTTTCTTACCATCGCTGCTGTCGCTGGCGTCGGAATAAGCATTTCCCACGCTCATGTGCCATGCTCATGCAACGAGCTGAACATCGAATTACAACAGCTGACCAAACATTTAATTTGATCGCGCATGAAGTAAACGATGCAGACTGCATGCATTGCAATTTTTGGCAGCATGGGAACTTCAGTACGTTAACTATTGTTAACTTATCTATATATATAGAATTAAGTGGCAAAACTTCCTGTTCGCATACTCCTCCTAGACGGCTTGCCCGATTTCAATGAAATTTTCAGGGGTGATTGGGGTCTGTTTGGAGGGTGCACATAAGAAATTTAATGTGTGTATCATTGCACGTTTTGCAAAAAAAAAATAATAATAATACATCCCGCCTATACAAATTCTCATGAAATTTTTATTGTTTCGTAATTGCTTCCATGCGGTTTGCAAATACACTAGTTTAAGATGTAGTTTTGGGTAAATTTTTCCATTTTTATTTATGTACTTCAAATATGCATACTCTAGCACGACCACAGGGGAAAACACTAACTACCTTTTTCGAGTTGTGTGAAAACGATGAATTTGCAAGAACATTGCTATATTCCGAAATACCATAATATTTCACTTGGAATCCATCATCGAAAACATTTCAACGACGAAAGCAAGGGGAGCGTGTTGACGGTTATCCAAATGTCCGTAATACCGATGCCATAAGACGCATTTTCACCATCCATCCGAACAACGCCGAATGTTTCTATTTGCGTCTGCTATTAGTCAACGTGCGCGGACCAAGATCATTTGATGATTTGAAAACTGTTGACGGTCAGTTGTGTGCAACGTATCATGAAGCATGTCAGCGATTGCATTTGTTAGAAGATGATATGCATTTGGACACCGCACTTCTTGACGCATCATTCACATCTCATCCAAAACAAATACGCGTACTATTCGCCATAATAATATCTACATGCCTTCCGTCAAATCCGCAATAACTGTGGAATAAGTACAAAGACTGCTTGACAGAGGACTTATTAATTTTGGCGCGTAATCGAGCATCGGACGCAGACTTGCTATATACATTACAAATGTATAATTCTGATTTGATATTGGTTGAAGATCTGTGCCTTACAATTGTGAATAAGGCATTAGCGCAACTTGGCATTACTGCGCCCAATCAATGACCATGAGCTTCAACGTGAACAACAATACGACTGCAATGAATTGCGTGCTTTCATACAAGCTAACATTACCAAATTGAATATTCAGCAGAAAAATGCTTATGATAAGATTATACGAGCGGTTGACAATAACGCCGGTGGATTCTACTTTCTGGATTCGCCCGATGGTACAGGGAAAACGTTTCTGATCTCTTTGATTCTTGCTACTATACGGTCACAGAAGAAAATTGCGGTGGCAATTGCTTCGTCAGGCATCGCTGCTACTCTACTTGATGGCGGCCGAACAGCACATTCTGCGTTGAAATTACCGTTGAACATCCAAGTCGTTGAAACACCAACGTGCAACATATCGAGGAATTCAACAATGGCAAAAGTTTTGCGAGGAGCTGGAATAGTTCTATGGGATGAGTGCCCAATGGCTAACAAAAAGTCATTAGAAGCATTCAATAGAACAATGCAAGATTTACGCCAAAAGCAACAACTTTTTGGCGGAGCATTAGTTTTATTATCCGGCGATTTTCGGCAAACTTTGTCAGTCATTCCTCGATCAACTCCTGCCGACGAAATAAACGCATGTTCAGAATCGTCAGTTTTGTGGAGACATGTTCAAAGGCTGACTCTTACCTGCGAGTACTCTTAACATGCGAGTCCAATTGCAAAATGATCGATCCGCAGCGGCGTTTTCGAAGCAGTTGTGGGACATTGGCGAAGGCAAAATAGAATCGATGATACCGGTTTGATCACATTGCCGAACAACTTTTGTACACTTTTACAATCGAAAGAAGAATTGATTGAAAGTGAATTTCCGAATATTGTTCAACACTATCAACACCATGATTATGCGCGTTCACTTAAACGCAATATTGGCGCCGAAAAATGTACACGTCATCGAAATCAATTTTGCCATTCAAGAAAAACTGCCAGGAGAAGCTACAACATATACATAGATTGATAGCGTTTTAAATCAAGATGAAGTAGTCAATTATCCAACCCCCGATCTGCCACCGCATCGTTTGGTCCTGAAAGTCGGTTCACCCATTTTACTTCTACGAAATCTGAAGCCATCGACTTTGTGTAATGGCACAAGACTTTCAGTCAAAAAATTGTGGCCAAATTTGATTGAAGCAACAATACTAAATGGCAAGGCAGCAGGTGAAGTTGTACTCTTACCACGCTTTCCCATGATTCCAACGGACATGCCGTTTGAATTTAAGCGCTTGCAGTTCCCAGTACGTCTTGCCTTTTCGATGACCATCAACAAATCGCAAGGCCAAACGTTTCAAGTGTGCGGCGTCAATTTGGAAGAACCGTGCTTCTCCCACGGCCAATTGTTCGTCGTCGCAACACCAAGGTGCTTATGCATTTACGCGCCAGGTGGAAAAACCAATATGTTTTATAAATGTTTTATAAATAAGTAAAAGTTTTACAACAATGAATAAAACACAAAGTAAAAACCCTTAAGAGTTTTAATCGATTTACGTGTAGCGAAACGCACAGGGTAACAGCTAGTACATATATAAAAATAGTTCCTTTCGATATCATATTTCAAATTTATCAAAAATACTTGCGCCCTCTGAAGACATAATGAGATCTTCTTATAATTTTATAATTAATAAAATAGAAACATTAAAAAATCTAATTATGCCAAATATACGTATATATAGGCCCAAAAGATCTCTTAACTTTCTTGGTTCTGTACTTAAATTTATAACTGGTACACTAGATCAGGACGACCTTATCGAAATAAAACTTCAATTAATATGCTAATAAAAAATAATAACAAACAAAAGATCATTAATTCAGAGTTTGAAAGAATTCTTGAAACCCTCGATCCTAAAGCATAAATGAGAATTCAATAATAGGAGAAATTTATAATGAATTACAAACAATAACTAATGCTATTAGTTTCGCGAAAAATAAATATTCTTACTCTGGCACACTTAATTTGAATGATGTGCATGAATTAATAATCCATGAGGAGTTGGATCTTCCACTAAACAATATATTGGAATATTCTGATACCCGTATTTGTTATTTAGAATAGGCTATAATTACAATTTACAAATAACCTATACTCGAAACTAAATGTAGATTATTTAATGTATACCCGTTAGCTCATAAGCATGGTAAACTTTTTCTAGATCTAAGATCACAAAATGTAATAATTATCAAAGAGTTTCAAAATGCAAGAATTTTTTCAGCAACTTTATTTGTAAATCAGAATTGTCTGATAATTGCACTATCAAAATACTTAATGATAATCCAGCACAATGTGAAATAATTCACGAAAATAACGCTCCACTCCAAATCCTAGAGAATGGAGACATTTTGACAGATTACCAGCATACTTGGAACAACATGCATATATTAAGCCCTAAATTGACACACTTCAATGAATCCACAAACATCGATAGCATGACATATTACAATCATCAACAACAACAATTTGTAGCAGCATAGCGCTCCGCTTTTAAGAAGGTGGGGAGTTAGCGACGCCGAAGACAGCCTAAGTAAATTTCACACTTAACCTAAAAAAACAATAAAATTCCCGCATTATAAACACAGCAGACAGAATTCCATAAAGAAAAACTGATAAGCATAATAGTCTAGTCATTATAGTAAGTTCACCTCGGGTATACCTACCATATGTAGGTTTTGAGACAACTTTAGGGTGTCAATATACAAGTATTTACAGACATATAAATGGGTATATCGAATTCCGAGATTCTTACCTAATTTAAGCTTAAATGACTGGACTATAACAAAACTATCTTTGTTCTAACAAGTGATAGCAAGATAACAGATATTGAATTCCAACAAAGAAGTTGCAAGCACATAACAGCAGCCGCATTCCACAAGTATAAATAGCACTAAGATTATAAAATGTAGTCATTAAGAAATTATTAATAAACAAGTAAGGAAGCGCTAAGTTCGGGTGTCACCGAACATTTTATACTCTCGCATGATAGATAATCGAGATTTCATTATCAGTCATTTACATATTTTTCAAATACCGTATTTTTGTAAAGTTTTATTCCGCTATCATCATTGGTTCCTAATGTATATATTATACAGAGAAGGCATCAGATGGAATTCAAAATAGCGTTATATTGGAAGCAGGCGTGGTTGTGAACCGATTTCACCCATATTTCGTACATGTCATCAGGGTGTTAAGAAAATATTATATACCGTATTTTATTGAAATCGGTATAGTAGTTCCTGAGATATGGTTTTTGGTCCATGGGTGGGCGACGCCACGCCCATTTTCAATTTTTAAAAAAAGCCTGGGTGCAGCTTCTTTCTGCCATTCCTTCCGTAAAATATAGTGTTTCTGACGTTTTTTGTTAGTCGGTTAACGCACTTTTAGTGATTTTCAACATAACCTTTGTATGGGAGGTGGGCGTGGTTATTATCCGATTTCTTCCATTTTTGAACTGTATATGGAAATGCCTGAAGAAAACGACTGTGTAGAGTTTGGTTGACATAGCTATAGTAGTTTCCGAGATGTGTACAAAAAACTTTGTAGGGGGCGTGGCCAAGCCTACTTTTCGAAAAAAAATACGTCCAAACATGCCCCTTTCTAATGCGATCCTTTGTGCCAAATTTCACTTTAATATATTTATGGCTTAGCGTGGCAGTGGGCCGATTTTGCCCATCTTCGAACTTAACCTTCTTATGGAGCCAAGATATACGTGTACCAAGTTTCATCATGATATCTCAATTTTTACTCAAGTTACAGATTGCACAGACGGACGGACGGACGGACGGACGGACAGACAGACATGCGCGAGTTAACAAACTGTTTTTTGTCGCGAGTAAAAGAAATTATATTTATTTGGGCAGTACACTAATTCGTGTGGCCTTTTTATACTCTCGCAACAATGTTGCTAAGGAGAGTATTATAGTTTTGTTCACATAACGGTTGTTTGTAAGTCCTAAAACTAAAAGAGTCAGATATAGGGTTATATATACCAAAGTGATCAGGGTGACGAGTAGAGTCGAAATCCGGATGTCTGTCTGTCCGTCCGTCCGTCTGTCCGTCCGTGCAAGCTGTAACTTGAGTAAAAATTGAGATATCATGATGAAACTTGGTACACGTATTCCTTGGCTCCATAAAAGGTTAAGTTCGAAGATGGGCAAAATCGGCCAACTGCCACGCCCACAAAATGGCGTAAACCGAAAACCTATAAAGTGTCATAACTAAGCCATAAATAATGATTTTAAAGTGAAATTTGGCACAAAGGATCGCATTAGGGAGGGGCATATTTGGACGTAATTATTTTGGAAAAGTGGGCGTGGTCCCGCCCCCTACTAAGTTTTTTGTACGTATCTCGGAAACTACTATAGCTATGTCAACCAAACTTTACAGAGTCGTTTTCTTTAGGCATTTCCATATACAGTTCAAAAATGGAAGAAATCGGATAATAACCACGCCCACCTCCCATACAAAGGTTATGTTGAAAATCACTAAAAGTGCGTTAACCGACTAACAAAAAACGTCAGAAACACTATATTTTACGGAAGGAATGGCAGAAAGAAGCTGCACCCAGGCTTTTTTTAAAAATTGAAAATGGGCGTGGCCTCGCCCACTTATGGACCAAAAACCATATCTCAGGAACTACTATACCGATTTCAATGAAATTCGGTATATAATATTTTCTTAACACCCTGATGACATGTACGAAAATATAGGTGAAATCGGTTCACAACTACGCCTCTTCCAATATAACGCTATTTTGAATTCCATCTGCATGCCTTCTCTGTATAATATATATTGCATTAGGAACCAATGATGATAGCGGAATAAAACTTTACAAAAATACGGTATTTGAAAAATATGTAAATGACGTATAATGAAATCTCGATTATCACTTTATCATGCGAGAGTATAAAATGTTCGGTGACACCCGAATTTAGCCCTTCGTTACTTCTTTGCTTTAGGAAAGATTCAAAAGTATGTAAATCGGGTACCACATGATATGAATATGACATATGTAAATGGAAAACCGAAAAACACTTTGCTTCAAAGACACGAAATAAATTCAGTTTTCACCGCTTTGCCACTGGCGAGGAAAAAATGATTTATTTTAGAAATTCTAAATGTAGGAAATCATAAATTAATCAAGTACAACCATGAGCATCGACTGCAAAGGCATATCGTTTCGGTAAGAGGGCAATGCTCTGTGTTTGGTGGGATCAAAAAGGCGTATTATATCATACATAAGCTTCTGAAACTATGTATTAATACTAAAGCTACAGATAACGACTGATCAATTTAAACCATGCATTGATCGAAAAACGACCAGAACGACCGTGGAAGACACGACAAAGGGCAATGCACCTACACACAACGCAAAATCGGTTCAAGATACCATCAAAGTACTTGACTGAGAGATGCTGTCCAATCGCCGTATTCGCCAGTTCTGATTACCATTTATTTTCATCGATGGAACACGCATTGGCTGAGCAGCATTTCTTGTCTCATTGGTTTGCTTCAAAAAACGAACATTTCTACTGACAACGCATTATTTAAAAGTTTTCATATATTTTTACTTTCCCAACTTGCGGCTAAGGGTCTTCATCCGATTCAAACCATTTTTTACATACAGGCTTACTGTTATTTGGAAAGCATTTTCTGTGAATTTTAATTATAAGTCTTACATATTGGCCGATATTTTCGGTGAAAGTCAGCTATAAGTACTGGAGTTCACATTTTCGGCATTTGCGGTCTGCAACAGTTATGATCCAATTTTTGCGATACTTATACTTGAGATGTCATACGTTAAAACGCATTTCTCTAAAGATTTATCCCGATATATTTATTATATATAGTTTTTTAATTGTGGTATAAAGGAAGTGGGGATGGTTGCATCCAGATTTCCTGTTTTGATAAAGAAGCGTGATAACAATGCTATGTACCAATATTGGTCAAGTAGGTCCGGAGATACATATGTACGTGATTTTACTTAAAGGTGAGCGGGAATCCAAGTTTGGCACCGGCACTTATAATGCCATCCCGCATATACAATTTGATGGCTTCAACATATTTAGTTATGGATTAATGGCATTTTAAGTAGTTTTCAACAACCCTGGTATAAAGTTTGTGGACGGAGTTATACTCCGATTTCACCTATTTTCACACTGTTGTGAGAAGCGTCAAAATGTTTTTTTCTGTCAAATTTGGGTAATGTAGTTTAAATGGTTTTAGATATATATGTGGGCGGACAGATACTCAAATCGTATAGTTAACCTGATCAGTTATATATATAACCCTATAAACAATACATTTATAACAAAAAAAAACTACAATAAAAACAACCGTTTTTACTCTAAATCAACGAATACATAGTAATAGTATGAAAGTGTTCCGCCCTGTATGCATTTTGATCCAACATAAAATTTTGGATGGCATATATCTCAATTTTTAGTCTCGATATTTTATTATTGCAATTGGTTGTTGCACAATTTGTAAGATTTTAACAATTGAATTAATTTATCCGCTGGACTAGTAGATTACGTTATGTTGAAAAATAAAATATATCGTATGCACCACAAAATATACGGTCATTAGAAAATCGCATGGAAAGTTGCATGGCCAGGCTTTGCCAAATAGTGGGGGAACGACACAACTGATTACTGAGTAAGACCTTGCTTGACGTTTAGTTAATAAAAAGATCACCGAGAATATATTTCGAGCAATTTGTCAGGTCCTTGTGGCATTTACTACAGTGGCCATATAAAGGAGCGCAAGTTTGGTGTGGGATTTATGGTGGGAGAGAGACTCCGTCGCCGAGTACTATCATTCACTCCGGTGAATAAACGTCTAGCCGCAATCCGCATCAAAGCGAGGTTCTTCAACATATCGCTGATTGGCGTCCAGCCCCCGACGGAAGAGAAGGACGATGTGACCAAAGATGCTTTTTATGAGTGCTTGGAGCGCACTTAGGAGAGCTGCTCCCGCCACGATGTCAAAGTCGTGCTTAGCGACTTTAACGACAGGGTGGGCAAAGAAGGCATCTTTGGCACCACGGTCGGTAAATTTAACCTCCACCAGGAAACATCCCCAAATGGGTTGAGGCTGATCGACTTCGCCGGGGCCCGAAATATGGTTATCTGTAGTACTAGATTCCAGCGTAAACAGATTCATCAAGCTACCTGGCTGTCTCCGGATCGAAAAACTACCAACCAGATCGATCATGTTGTGATAGACGAAGACGTGTCTCCAGTGTTTTAGATGTGCGTGCGCCAACAAACACAAGGAAGGTTCGACGTCGAGAAGCTGCAATCACAACAGACAGCCAAACGATTCTCTACTCGGCTTGCACTCCTGCTCTCTGAGAGCACTAGTCAACAACTCGGTATACGGGAACTGTGGGACGGCATTTCAAATTCCTTACGTACAGCTGCAACCGAAACCATTGGTTACAGAAGGTTTCAAGACCGGAGCATATTCTTGTAGAACCCCCAAAAGTGGTCTAGTCACGGATGCCCAGAGCGTACTTACATTGTGGAGGGAACACTTCTCCAGCCTGCTGAATGGAAGTGAACGTACAACGCCAAAAGAAGGCGAACCCAATTCACCAATCGATGACGATGGACCAGACGTTCCATTGCCCGACCATGAAGAAGTTCGAATAGCAATTACCAGCCTGAAGAACAACAAAGCGGCGGGGGCCGATGGATTGTCGGCCGAGCTATTCAAACACGGAGGCGAAGAACTGATAAGGAGCATGCATCAGCTTCTTTGTAAACTATGGTCGGATGAAAGCATGCCCAACGATTGGAAGTAAAGTGTGCTCTGCCCAATCCATAAAAAAGGAGACCCCACAATCTGCGCCATTTACCTTGGGATTAACCTCCGCAACATCGCGTATAAGGTTCTATTGAGCGTATTGTGTGAAAGATTAAAGCCCACCGTCAACAAACGGATTGGACCTTATCAGTGTGGCTTTAGACCTGGAAAATCAACAACCGACCCGATATTCACCATGCGCCGAATCTTGGAAAAGTCCGTGAAAGAAGAATCGACACACACCACCTCTTCGTCGATTTCAAAGCTACTTTCGACATCAGGAAAAGGAGCTGCCTTCATGCCGCGATGTCTGAATTTGGTACGGCTGTGTAAGCTGACGTTGAGCAACACCAAAAGCTCCGTCAGAATCGGGAAGGACCTCTCCGAGCCGTTCGATACCAAACGAGGTTTCAGACAAGGTGATTCCCTATCGCGCGATTTCTTTAACCTGCTTCTGGAGAAAATAGTTCGAGCTCAAGAACTAAATATAGAAGGTACAATCTTCTGTAAGAGTGACAAGATAGACAAGACTGAAGACAGCTGCTGGCGTATGCTGATGATATTGATATCATCGGCCTCAACACCTGCGCCGTTAGCTCGGCTTTCTCCAGACTGGAAAAGGATGCAAAACAAATGGGTCTGGCGGTGAACGAGGGCAAGACGAAATATCACCTGTCGATGAGCTGTACGAGATATTCGACGACATTGACATAGTTCAGCGAATTAAAAGACAGCGGCTACGCTGGCTAGGTCATGTTGTACGGATGGACGAAAGCACTCCAGCTCTGAAAGTATTCGACGCTGTACCCGCCGGGCGAAGCAGATGAAGAGGAAGACCTCCACTCCGTTGGAAGGACCAGGTGGAGAAGGACCTGGCTACGCTTAGCGTAGCGCTTTTCAATGTCAGCGTCAGAATCTACGTTACTCTTAAGAAAGTTAGAGTTGTCGATTGGCTTAAGCTTTAACTAAACCTTGTTCGTCTTTATACGAAAATAGCAGTTTCATTGTATTTAATAATTAAGTATAATAAAATTCGATGTATACCAAATCCTTTGACACGCGAGTTACATATATGTACGACTACATATGTAAAAACACCTGACAATGCATTTGACAAATACGATGAACTGTTAAAGCAAATTGCTACATAACACCATTTCCGGCTTTCGCAATTTGCTTAAATAAGTAAAGTAATCAAAAATTAATTTAACAAGTAAATTTCCTAAGGATTATTGGAAGTAATAAAAGTATGCTTATTCAGCAATGATGTGTTAAAAATAAGTGAATATTATTAATAAGCAAGTTGTAATTAGAATAAGCTTCATTTTAAGTCAATTTAATAAAACAAAGCAGTCTGTTCTTGATCACCATCAACGTCACCTCGTTGTAATTCAATTTGTTTTCTTTGACTTTTTTAAAAACCCGTTCACCGCGACGCAAAGTATAATTGGCGCAGTCGGTAATCCTTGGAAAAAATTATTACAAGAATAGTGATAAACGTAACTATAACACCCAAACAAATCCTGCGAATCTGTAGCCAACTCAGGAAGTTGACCAGACCCTCCAGGATGTAATAAAAACAAAACAAAATAATTTTTCGCAGTGAAAACGACCTTAAGTTAAAGGTCGTTAACCCACAGAAAATATCCGAAAAAAAACAAGTTTTGCAGTGAACACGAAAAAAACACAAAAGCGTGGAGTCACCAAAATTAGCGAAGGTAACGAGAAGAACCATCGAAATCAAAACATCGAGGCAACAAATATTCGATAAGAACAGAAAAATTTAACAAGAGCAGATTCAAATACCCAACGTAGAGCTCATCGAGCAACTGAACAGAAGAGAGCAGCAGTTGGAGCAACTTCGACAGGCATATGTCGAACTCCAACATCATCAAGCAACCAATGAAAATGCCCTACAAAGAATTATGAAAAACATTCCACACATACCCACATTCACGAGAAAAGGAGAAGTAACAATAAATTAATTCATGAGCAGCATCGAATATCTGCTGTCAAACATAAGAGATGAGGAAGTAAAAAAGGAAGCTACAGGACCATACAAGGGGAGGCAAAAGACATAATAATGTAATAAATCTACCGATTTGGAACCCCATGAAGTATATAGGAGGATATGCAGTATAAAGGCAAACACGGTGAGTGAGTTATCAATAGTTATACGAAATATCAAATACAAAGCTATAGAGAACTTGAAGAATATAGAGAAGTCAATGAATCATTTTTTTTACAAGGAAGCCTCGGAGAGCTTACCAAGAATAGTAATAACAATTAAAAATAAAAAATATATTGCACTTATAGATACGGGAGCGAATATAAATTTAGTGGATTCTGAGTTGGGCGAATTTCAAAAAATCCCACTTAAAAATAATATAACAATCAGAACAGTAACAAGCAAGGAAACTACTTCCCATGAAGTGCATACGAAAGCACCAAAAGAATTCAATTTACCTGAAAACGCATACATATATGTATAAGATGGCGATCGATATCATTAAAAAATAGGAAATATGATTTCATAATAGGAATTGATTTACTAAATCATTTAAACACGATGATAAATCTAATAGATGGAAAAATCTCACTAAATAAAAAAGAATCAGAATTTTTAAATAAACCATTCAATTTCAGTGAAATATGTACCCCAGAAGCAACAAATGAGAAATTAAAAGAAATTCAATTAGATCATCTAAATACAGAAGAGTTTAAAATTCGAAAACGTTTTATTTAAAGAAGGAGAAAAATTAACAAGTACTACGGAAATCCAATACGAAATAAAAACTACTACAGAAGAGCAAATAAATTCTAAATTATATAGATATCCACCCCAGCATGAAGAAGAAGTTAGAAAGCAAATCAGAGAAATGGAGGCACAAGGAATTATAAGGGAAAGTAATTCTCGATATTCCAGCCCTTTAATAGTAATTCCAAAGAAAATTGATAATTCAGGGAAAAGAAAGTACAGGATAGTAATAGATTATAGAAAGTTGAATGAGATAACCAAAGATGACAAATATCCTCTTGACTAAATTTTAAATAAATTGGGACGAGCCCAATATTTTACTACACTAGACTTAGCAAAAGGTTATCATCAAATTACAATCAAAGAGGAAAATAGGTGTTAAACAGCGTTCGTAACACCTCACGGCTTGTATGAATTTACAAGAATGCCATTCGGGTTAAAGAATGCACCAGCAACCTTTCAACGACTCATGAACGAAATTTTACGAGACTTTATAAACAAAACATGCGTAGTATACTCAGATGATATACTAATCTTTAGTACAACGTTACAGGAACATATACAATCAATTAGAGATATTTTCAAAGTATTAGAATCAAAAAATTTAAAAATACAAATGGATAAGTGTAATTTTCTGAAAAAAGAAACAGAATTTCTACGACATATTCTACCAAAAGATGGTATCAAGCCTAATCCAAATAAAATCAAAGTAATAGAAGAACTAGAATTGCCAAAAATGGAAAAACAGATTAAGAGCTTCTTAGGTATAACAGGTTATTATAGAAAATTTGTCAAGGACCATGCAAAGGTCGCACAACCAATTACAAAATATCTAAAAAAAAAGGAGTTCGAATTAATATAAAAGATCCTTCATACAAGTATATTGTATATAGAAGCGTTCGAAAAACTTAACCCTCATCGAGACCCTCGGGTCTGGCCAGCCATATTTTGTTTTTAAATGTTATTTAAATATATTTAGAGTGTAGCAAACGACTTGCGCTTCCAGGCAGCTTCCTAGAATTTTATTGTCTATAGAATTCAGAAAGAAATTCAAGAATATCGTATCGAAAAGGACGAAAAAAGGATATTATAATATTACACCTTAGTGCACCAATGGTGCTTGGCTAGACCACATATATTTTGTATGAAAATATATGAACTTTGGTATGTTTCTATCACTTCGCACGGTTGATTTATCTGTTTTCATATTCATTACATGTCCAAATTGGTTTGTATGTTTATCTAGGTCAAATACTTTAGCCGCTACAGCGTTTTAAAGGTTAAGAAAAATGTAATTTTTCTCAAAATGTGAACGCTCATTCTCATTTCTCATTTTTGTGAACGCTATTGCCACGCCCCTGGTAGGGATAGGGGGGAAAGTGAGGGCTTTCAGGGTTAAACGATTAATAAGCATCCAATTTTACGCTATCCAAATTTTGAAGAAATATTTACATTAACTACAGATGCATTATGCAATAGGAGCATTTATATCTTAAGAACGACACTCAATATGTTATACATCAAGAACCTTAAATAATCATGAACGAAATTATTCAGCAACTGATAAAGAATTTTTAGCAATTATTTGGAGCGTAAACTACTTTAGAAAATTTAAGATAATATTTATGAGAATATCAATTTGACATCGAATATATTAAAAGAAAGGAAAACAGAGTAGCAGATTTTCTTAGCAGAATACAGGATAATGAAGATATGATAAAAGAAAATGAGGATGAAAATACCGATGAAATTTCAGAATATGACCTAAATACAATTAACAATTTAGATGACGATGCATCAATGCAAACAATACATTCCGCAGAAGAAAATTTACAAGATCAATTTTTTATCAAGGATAAATAAGCTTATATATGATGAATATAAACAAACTTTATATTCAGATCAATACACAAAAATTCAATTGTTAAAAAGTAAAAAAGAACATATACAAGAAAATGTTGTATCCGCTAAATATGGGATAATACATCCGAATATTTTAACTAACGAATAAATTGTAAAATATAATATTGCATATAATAAACTAAAATATCTACAACTAGGAACATTAATTGTTAATAATATATTTTTAGTATTTGGAATAAAAATACCAAAAATTTTTGAAAAAGTAAAAATACGAAAAATTATCCCAATACCTAACAGAGAAAATAATGAAATAAATGCAAAGATAGAGGAAATATTTAACTACAAAAATAAAACATTAATATTTGAAGATAATAAATCATTAGAACAAATGAAAATAAGCAAACATTGTATTTTAAGAAATAACTGTAATCTTGTAAAATGTAAAGAACTTAAAATAATACAATTAAATATAAAAACAATTCTTATTAAAAATGCATACACTTTAAAAATTTAAAAATTAATAATAAATGTAATCAAGAACTACCATTAATAAGTGAAAACTATGTAATAAGGTTTAATAATTGTTCAATTAAAATTAATGACTATTATTTTTGAAATTTTGTTGAAGATATAAAAGAAAATATTGTAACTTGAAAACATAAAGACAGTCAATATTTTACGAAAAAATTACTTTTGACGAAATAGTAGAAAAACATAAATCGAATATAGAAAACATTTTTAAATTGAAAATACATATGAAAATATCTCATATTTGCAACATATTAAGCAAAATTACAATCTCGTTAGTAGCTACTGTCATTATCAAAAAACACAAATATATAAAAATAATATTAAATAAAAGAATTCAGGAGAATTCCACTATAAAGGGGGGAGTAGTTACATGTACGACTACGTATGTAAAAACACCTGAAAATGCATTTGACAAATACGATGAACTGTTAAGGCAAATTGCAACATAACACCATTTCCGGCTTTTGCAATTTGCTTAAACAAATAAAGTAATCAAAAATTAATTTAACAAGTAAATTTCCTAAGGATTATTGGAAGTAATAAAAGTTTGCTTATTCAGCAATGATGTGTTAAAAATAAGTGAACATTATTAATAAGCAAGTTGTAATTAGAATAAGCTTCATTTTATGTCAATTTAATAAAATAAAGCAGTCTGTTCTTGATCAACATCAACGTCACCTCGTTGTAATTCAATTTGTTTTCTTTGACTTTTTTAAAAACCCGTTCACCGCGACGCAAAGTATAATTCGCCAGGCTGAATCTTCTAGTTCTTTTTAAATGCAATATAATCGTATGAATTTTAAAACTCGAACTAATCATAACTTATACTTAGAGCCACTCCTATTAATAAGACCTAAAAATGTTATACTCTTCAAAAATAAATTTTCGTTACCTTGAATAAGATTCCAATTCCCAGGTTCATGAAAGGCTTAGTAAAATCAATGACGCTCTCTCGGACGTAATTTATTGTCATTGATGCAACGGCCAGGTCAGCTCGCTAAAAAGAAAAAACCTTACTAATAAAATATATTTCAGATATATTTTCAAATATATTTACTAGAGTATCACTTATATGGGAAAAAAAAGGTTTTTAGATATCGAATTGTATACCCCTATTTCTTTTTAAACTACCCAGACTTTATTAAATACCAAATTTCATCTACCTACGTCAACGTAGACATCGTGCCGACAGAACTCTATAAATCTTGAAATTTGCTGTTTTTAACCCTTTACGTTACATAGCTAAATTAATTAAAATATTAAATTTTTTTATGAAATATTTATTAAAAGAATACGAAACTGTTTAATCAGGATATTTTCTTCGGAGGGTCTTTTTTTTATGGTCTGGATACAGATTTCTATGCTTCTGAACACAGCGTAGCACTTCTTTTGCAGTGATCAAACCATGAAAACCTTGTATAAGCTCCTTCAGCTGTATCATTAACTGCCTTTAAAGAAAGTACTTTACTTTTCGCCTCTGAACAGGCAATATCTTCATCCCATGCAGAAACGGGTCTCTGGAGGAAATTTTTATCAATATTTAATCGATAAAATAAATCTGTGCTCTTGACGGACGCAAAATCACTTAATGATTTTTCTGCAACAATAAATAAGGCAGTATTATTAACAATTTATTCAAAATAGTGTAATTTAATAAATATACAATACATAGTATTTAAAATAATATTTAATATGGATCGTTGTTGATAATGTTCAAGGTGTACGGACGTGTTTTTAAAAAACAAAAAATTGATTAAATAGAAAACAAACAAACAGCAAACAGTGCACACAAATTGTTATTATTAAACATAAACCAATTAGGCACGAAAAAAAAGTAAAAACAAAAAAAGAAAAATAATCAAACAAACAAAAATGAGTGCTACTGCTCAGCTTCACCAGCAAGGCCGTAGGCATTCTTGAAATGCCTACTTTAGCTTTGTCGAGCCAACAACAGCAACTCTTGGCGAAAACAAAACTAACGGCGATGACTCATCATCGCAGCGATCAGTTGGAAGTTACAGCTTGCACGGACGGAGGGACAGACGGACGGACGGTAAGACAAGACATCCGGAATTCAACTCTACTCGTCACTCTGATCACTTTGGTATATATAACCCTATATCTGACACTTTTAGTTTTAGGACTTACAAAGAACCGTTATGTGAACAAAACTATAATACTCTCCTTAGCAACTTTGTTGCGACAGTATAATAACAGATACCAAATTTTGTAAAAATTGGGCAGTCGGGTCTCTAGATATGGGTTTTCACCCAAAAGAAGGCGGTGCCACGCCCAACGTCCAATTTTAACCGCCGTCCTTATTAAACCTATTAAACCTTTTGTTATTGATTTATCGCGTTTTTAGTAGTCTTTAAAAGTACCGTTATATGGGGAGTAAGCGGGTAACTCCGATTTCATCCATTTTTAACTTGTCGATAGAAGTTTTCATAGATTTGCACTCAACAAGTTTTTTAGAGTTTGGTTTGGAAGATATGTACATTAAACTTTTAAGGGGGCGGGCCACGCCCACTTTTTCAAAATTTTTTTACCACAAATATGAATCGTAAATCTTCGTTAGGTGCTTAGTTATGGCACTTTATAAGTTTTCGATTAATGGCGATTTGTGGGCGTGGCAGTGGTCCGATTATGCCCATCTAAGAACTCGAATTATTTCTTGTACTAAGAAACCTGCATATTAATTTTCATCAAGTTATCTCAATTTTTATACTCTCGCAACAAAGTTGCTAAGGAGAGTATTATAGTTTTGTTCACATAACGGTTGTTTCCAAGTCCTAACACTAAAAGAGTCAGATATAGGGTTATATATACCAAAGTGATCAGGGTGACGAGTAGAGTTGAAATCCGGATGTCTGTCTGTCCGTCCGTCCGTCTGTCCGTCCGTCTGTCTGTCCGTCTGTCCGTCCGTCCGTGCAAGCTGTAACTTGAGTAAAAATTGAGATATCAAGACGAAACTTGGTACACGTATTTCCTGGCTCTATGAGAAGGTTAAGTTCGAAGATGGGCAAAATCGGCCCACTGCCACGCCCACAAAATGGCGTAAACCGAAAACCTATAAAATGTCATAACTAAGCCATAAATAAAGATATTAAAGTGAAATTTGGCACAAAGGATCGCATTAGAATGGGGGATGTTTAGACGTAATTTTTTTGGAAAAGTGGGCGTGGCCCCGCCCCCTACTAAGTTTTTTGTACATATCTCGGAAACTACTATAGCTATGTCAACCAAACTCTACAGAGTCGTTTCCTTCAGGCATTTGCATATACAGTTCAAAAATGGAAGAAGTCGGATAATAACCACGCCCACCTCCCATACAAAGGTTATGTTGAAAATCACTAAAAGTGCGTTAACCGAGTAACAAAAAACGTCAGAAACACTAAGTTTTACGGAAGAAATGGCAGAAGGAAGCTGCACCCAGGCTTTTTTTAAAAATTGAAAATGGGTGTGGCGTCGCACACTTATGGACCAAAAACCATATCTCAGGAACTACTCAACTGATTTCAATGAAATTTAGTATATAATGTTTTCTTAACACCCTGATGAAATGTACGAAATATGGGTGAAATCGGTTCACAACCACGCCTTCTTCCAATATAACGCTATTTTGAATTCCATCTGATGCCTTCTCTGTATAATATATACATTAGGAACCAATGATGATAGCGAAATAAAACTTTACACAAATACGGTAATTGAAAAATATGTAAATGACGGATAATGAAATCTAGAGTATCACTTTATCATGCGAGAGTATAAAATGTTCCGTGACACCCGAACTTAGCCCTTCCATACTTGTTTTTTCATATTTCACGTTGTAAGCGAGCTTTCAATCTAAACGGACGTGTCATGATTCGCTCCGTAGAAACTTTCTAAAAAAAAACAAAAATAAAAATAAAAGAAAATAAACAAATCTTCAAAAAAGTGTATTAAGTGCAAGCGTTAGGCAATAACGTTGAAAGTGTTAGTCAAAACATAAAAAACGCTTAGCTAGATCATTACCTACGGCCGATAGCTGCCGAGGAAAAACCCGTCAGCCAATCAGAAGCCAGCCAGTTAAGTGATCATGTGATCTGGTGATGTTATTATTTAAATAATATTTGCAACTTTGTTGCAAGTGTTATATATGTAACTATAAATAGAGACATACACGGAAAAAAAATTTAGTATGAAACTTAAAGTCAAGAGTGACGGTTATACGTGGCTGGGGCATAATTATATGGGACCAGCTAATACAATATATCGGTCCACCGGTCGATGATGTGGATTTTGATGCTCTTGTTCATGATTTGGAATATGTCTTGCGGAAATTGCTGGAATAGTAGGAATATCTGTAAAATATGGATTTGAATAAATTTTTGGAGTACAATATCCAAGTATGTCAAATAAAACAAAAACATTTCTACAACTAATATATGCTGCAAGAGATCGTCATTTTTCACAAGCGTGGGTTGATATAAAAGATACACCAGATAAAGGTGGATATAGAGAATATCAAGATTAAAAAAAAAGTCCGAAATTTCTTAACAAATATATAAAGAATATAAAGAAGGTGAATATTATTATAATACATTAAAAAGAGATTTCGAAGCTGCTAGAACCGCCGCAGGCAATAACGGAGTTTCAAATAAACGACCCAGACCAGATAGTGAAAGCGATTCAAGTAGTAGCGGAGATTCTCTCTTCATTGAGAAGTGTCCTAATTTGGATATTAATACTAATAATATGGATATCGATGAGGAATTCGATATTCTACAAAGTGGTTCCGGGCGTGGCCCAACTACGAGGGCGAAGTCAGGAACCACTGGAGATGGAGATACCACTTCTACGGGGGTCACATGAATACGGCCCAGTAGACCGTGCCGAGATAGCAATATAAGTTTTTCTAAAACTGGAATAATGATAAGCTATGGATATAGCACGGAAAATATTCAAACGGCTGCAACTATAGATCAAGCTACTACTTCTCTTGCGTTAATACCAGTAGACTTTGTACCATTTTCTTTGAGTGAAGCAGAATTTGATATGTGGCCAACAACGGCTGAAGTTGTTAAAGTCAAGTAACTCCACTTGGAACAAGAACAGCGTTTGATGTTGGAACAAGCATAAGTGGTACAGCACCATCGGAATATGTTTCAATAGGTGTGGTTACTGAAGGCTTTTATGAGCGAAATTCTAGATATCATTCTGAAGCAACAGATCCAATGAAAGTTACAGATCTAAGATGTTTAGTAGTAAAAGAAATGTATGACAAATACTATAAACATATTCCATCGAATGTATTATGTGTTCCAACGCTAATAACTGAATACTTTGTTCATGAATGGAATAGACAGAAATCTCCTGATAATGTATAATATTATTCATAATGAAGGAAGTGTAAGAATGGATGAAAAAGTTCATCAATCTTTAATAAATCAGGCAATTGGTAAACCCATTGCAAATTATGAATATAAACCAAAAAGTAGTTTTATAAAAAAAGGAAAAGAACATTTTGTTCCATACACTAGAAATAAAAATAAAGTTAATTCAACAAAAGTAAGACCACGTAGCACGTGGTCGCCACTGTATTTTTTTAAAGAAAATAAAAGTCCAATTTCTGGCGATATTGGTTTAAGCAAAACGGTAACTTCTCCAATCGTAATAAATAATATTAATGATATTTATGCTAGCACTATCGAATCTTATGGAACATACCGTCCCATTAATGGAAGTTTTGGATATGAAGCTCTACCGAAATTACATGCTGCAACACCACAATTGAAACGAACAGCTTCTTCCGTTATTTAATTAAATAGTGCATGTTATTGGAAAGTAGAATGTTCTATTGAAATTAAGTTTAATATCTCATCTGCACTTGGTAAAGGAACAAGTGTTAGCTGGCCTTTAGAAGTATCATTTTGTGCAAATTATGATAGAGCTTATACTGATGGTCAGCCTTTGTTTGGTGTAACTGATGGCGAAAACGTCTATACAAGACGAAGAAGAACAAGAGGAAGCTGATGAAGACTTTTTAGTTTTAAATAAAACAAAAGATTTACAAATTTTGTAATTTTATTTTTTTATATAATATTTTTCAAATAAAAATATGAATATAGTGGATGTGGTTCTTTTTTTCAAATTTTTTAAGTGAATACATGGTCGCCATTTATTTACGAACATTCTAGATATAAAAGCAGTATCATGTGGAAAAACATCATTATTCGATAAAATAATTACAGATGTTCTCATTATTACAGCCAGCAATTGGCGGACTTTATATAAACACAGTATTTCTTTAGAAACCAATTTATCAATAATATTACATAAATTTTGCTTCTTCAATTCTTTCATGATCATTATAAAATTGATACTGCAATAAATTTTCGAAAACATCAATAGATTCATTAACGGAGTAATAATAATTAAAAATATTACAAGCTGGTGCATTAAATATTAGATTTTGAGGTTCAGTTGTTTTTAAATGTATATACAGATCATTAAAACTTAAATTATTTATTAATTACTTACAATTTTTCATTAGTATACAATTTATATCCCAAGACCTAAATTTAGACTCTAACCAAAGTGATGTATTTAAAATATGATGTGTTGGTGCTGACGGTTATAATTTCAGGATTTCTGTTATCTGGTCTCCCTTTCCTGTTTTTTTACACCCGGAATCTTGTTTATTTGATTCGATGCTGCAGGTAATAATCTCATTACTAACTGATAATTCGGATCCATAGGAGCAAAAATGTCGAGCGGTAACTCGCTTCCTTCCACCACTCCGTTTTCGGTTTCTTGCAAACCTTTGCAAAATCGAAGATATCTAGCTTCACTATTGGTAGCCACGTTCTCCCGGTGATATTGATGTATAAGTACATCCTTGAATCTTTCTGCAAATAGAATGCGGATCGGGCGTGAACTTCCAATATATCTTCGATTGATTTGCTGTTTTGCGAGGATATTGAAGAATGATCTACATGAGTTGTTGGAATAACTGCAGTCGTGGACAAAGTGGACGTGGTCGCCATCGTAACCGATGAGCAAGATGGCTGATGAAAATTTTCTGCATAGCCGTTCAGAGTCCAAGGGGAAGTCTCCATAGTTACAGTCGCTTCTGTAAATATCGTGGATGATTCGAGGTTTAAGAGGCTTGTTGCTAAATTCCTCATAGAACACTTTCCTAATTCTTTCTTTTGGACCAATAGTTGTTTCTGTACAATTAACAGATACTCTAACAATGTATGTATTACACGCTTCGCTTCGTATTCCTTCTTCACAAGTGCCAACGGTAACATTTTCTCCAAAGTTGATATCGCATGTAGAAGAAAATCTGGTGTCCATATCGCTAAAATTATCGAGAGAATCGAGATCTGTGTCGAGTTGTCTGATAAGCATTGCGCCTGGCGAATTTCCTATTCACAAAAATTTTTCAATAATGTTATTAACAATTTAGTAACAATGTATTACTTCGTTGCTCCTTTTTCTTCCTTGGCCTCCCTCTTCCTTTTCCTCGATGTCTCCTTTATGATTGCAGCCGTCACAGCCTGCGTGTTGGGAATAGGTTCGCTTTCGACTAGAAATACTTCTGTTGCTATATTCTGTCCTAGTATCACTATCTCGTTGTCTGAATTGTTCGAAGATGAGTCGTCCAGGATCAATGGTTCCCTCAAAGTCACTTTCTTCGGCATGTTGATTTTCAGGCGAATATGTACATATATGAACAAACACTATCACAATCACTACTTGTAGACATTTAAATTTACTGTGAAAGTTCAACTCTTTATATAGCATATTTTCAACAAGGTTTACTCAAATAACAAGCTTTCCATTAATGATATTAATAACAATTTAGCAACAATGTATTATATAGTTTACAAATATTATGCGGTAAAAATTTATAATACCTTTTACGACGACGACGACGACGGCATGCTGGCTTATGATTGGCTGACGGGTTTTCCCTCGGCAGCTATCGTCCGTATTCCATGAAAAAAAAACCAGTCTGCGTAAACTGGCACTGACCGCTATGTTTATATAAAAAGGAAATTAAGTCCTCCAGCGTCAGCGGTCAATCCCAAAAAATTTCAAGGCGGCACACCGCGTAAGAATAAAACGGAAGTTTTAATGGCAACATATTTGCCTTACTAAGCAAGAGTTCAGACGACGATGCGAGGGTACCAGCACATTAATGCCAAACCACCTCCAATGTATTTGCGCGAGCGTAGCAGTAATACTCCTGTTGCTAAATTAAGTGAAATTGTATGTACTAACAATTTTCATATAGTGTCTTTGAAAAAGGCTGAGACTGAAGAACTGAATAAAGTTTTATGGAGATAGTTAAATTTTTGTCAAATAAAAACAAGAACTATTATTCGTTTCAACTGAAGAGCTCTAAGGGCCTAGTTGTTGTAATTAAGGGTATAGAGTCCGCCCTAGACTTTAGTGCAGTCAAAGAAGCATTAGAAGAACGCGGTTTTAGTATTAAACCTGGTGTAAATATATTTAATAGAAACAAAGTACCACAGCCTATTTTTAAAACAGAACTGATGCCAAATTGCCGATTTATAATTTAAAATATCTGCTCCATCGCAGAATCACCGTTGAAGAACCACATAAGGGAAATGGTCCAGTACAATGTACAAACTGCGTGTGGTGATCTACATCCTACTTCAAAATGTACTCTTAAAAAAGAGGATTTAAATAAAAAAATTCAGCAATTGTGGAGTAAATCACACTGCTAACTACAGGGGTTGCCCTGTATATAAAGATTGGAAATCGAAGTTGCCACAGGGCATTCAAGCACGTCGTAATCAAATATTGAACATTCCTCCCAATGAAAATATTGAAATCCCCGTCTATATTTCAAAACCAGTAAATCCTAAACCCAATGCTACACAAGGGAGCTATGCAAACGTGGTGAAAATCAATACTGCACAAATGCAACTGTCCCAAAACCAACCAAATAGAAGCGATGAAACTATGAATTTCAACCTCACCCAATGTATGACACAATTTATGACTACAATGCAAAATATGATCCAAGAGATCATCAAATCACAAAACCAAATGTTGAAAAATTTTTTAAGTAAAAAATGAGTGTATTGAACATTTGTGTATGGAAAGCTAATGGTGTTAACCAACATAAATTGGAGCTTATTACATTTCTGGATGAAAATAATATACATATTATGCTATTGTCAGAAACCCATCTCTCTCTCTCTGTTACAAATCACCGAGAGGGAAAGGCACGTGGCACACCACGCATTAGAATCATGCTACAGGGCAGTTACAAACAATATCTATAAACAAGTAAGAGAGAGCTAAGTTCGGTTGCAACCGAAGATTTTATACTCTTGCAACTTGCTGGAATCAAAACCAGGGAAATACCTTACGATGAAAAACGTCAACCAGAGAATCGGAATCTAAGCAATTTTATATATACATACATACACCACACAGGTATATAACTTTTAAACTGTCCTACATATATATTCGGCATAAAATTAGTAAGATGAAGGAAAATTATTAGTCATTATACAAAATCAGGCGGATGTTCAAAAATCCTGGCAATGGTCATATGGGGGATAGGTGAAGTTTTCGCCCAATTGCATTCTTTTTAGTCACAAAGGTAAACTATTATGAGTCAAATTCGTTCTGAAATTTTCATTGAGATAACTCAAATATTGGCCGATATATCCAGCATAAAGTCACCAGGAAGTTCAAAAATTTTTATTTTAGATATATGGTGGCAAGTATTGATCGTTTTCAAAACATTTTCGATACACTGAATTACTATTGTTAGGAAAGGATTCTGTTTGAATTTCAATTGTATACCTCACACATTGAATGATATTTTCGGTAAAAAGTCAGCTATAGATGCAGGGGTCCACATATTCGGTACTTAGGGTCTTAAACAGTCTTGGTTGGATTTGAAAAATTTTGTATCATAAGGGGACATACATTAGAGGCATTATTCGTGCAAAGTTTAATTCTGTTATATTAGTTGCTTCTTGATTTGTGTACTTGAAATTGAACAAATCAAGTGGAATTTAAAATTGTGCTATATGGGAAGTAGGCGTGGTTATTGTCTGATTTCACTAATTTCACATTGAAAAATAAAAAGAATGTCACGTTCCACATTTTGTCGAAATCAGTTGGTCGGGTCCCGAGATACGGGATTTCACCAAAAAGTGGGCGGTGCCACGCCCATCATCCAATATTTACACCGGCACCCATAATGACTTGTCATAATCCCGGCGTAAAATTCTTACGTTTCTGGCGCATTTAATTATTGATTTGTCGCGCTTTTAGTAGCTTTGAACAGTATCGTTATATGGGGAGAGAGCGGGGTTTTCATCCGATTTCATCCATTTTCACACTATCGGTAAGAGTTTTTGCACTTTTTGAGTGAGGCGAATGTGGTTGTTGTAGTCTTAGTGGTTTAGGAGACATGCGCATTATACATATTAGGGAGCGGAGCTTTGCCCACTTTTTCAAAATTTTTTATCCACAGAGGGGCTATTGCAATTCCCTGTGCCAAATTACAATTTTATATCTTAATTTTTTCCTTAGTTATAACAGTTTATGTGTTTTCGGTGGATGGCGATTTGTGGTCGTGGCACATCGATTACACCGTCTACGAACTCGATCTTTTTTATACTAAGGAACCTGTGTAGAAAGTTTCATAAAGATATCTTAATTTTTACTCAATTTACAGCTTGTACGGACAGACAGACAGTCAACTGGATATCAACATTTCTCGTCATCCTAATCATTTATATATATATAACCCTATCTCGATTAGTTTTAGGTGTTACGTACAACCGTTAGGTGAACAAAACTATAATACTCTGTAGCAACTGGTTGCAAGACTATAAAAATCGCTGCGGAGACTTTAACTTGACGGCTATATACTGCCCACCTCGGTTTAAAATTACAGACGTCCTTTTGAAAGAGGTTTTTGGAGCGCTAGGTCATAGATTTGTAGCAGGTGGAGATTAAAATGCAAAATATATTTATCGAGGCTCACTCTGTTATAAGTAGGCACAATTACTTTCACATAATATCTCCTCGTAAGCCGCCATATCGGCCTAGTGCACGTAACAAAATGCCAGATTTAATTGATTTTGCTGTAATCAAAAATACAGATAAATCGCACATAGTAGTTGATACATGTACTGAACTATCTTCTGACCACTCTACTGTACTAATAAAGTTATGTGACTAACTCATATTCGTTAACCGAAAAGTGGGCCTAACAGTCTGTACAACGAACTGGCTAAAATATAAAAAATACGTGAGTAGCTACATTAATGTTGGGTACAAAATAAATACAGGAAGAGATATTGACGAAAGCATAAGAGAACCGAATGATATAATAACAAGCGCAGCGGTCTTAGCAACACCAAACAGAAACTACAAGCCGCTTGGTCCCAGAAAAATCACTAATAGAGAAATAGAAAAGCTTGTAAATGAAAAAGGCGTGCAAGACGAGAATGGCAGATAAATCGCTCCCTTTCCACTCAGCTTCAATTAAAATCAGCTGCACGTAAATTAAAAAAAGCGCTTAAACGTGAGGAAGAATTCAACACTTAAATGTATAAAGAAGGAAGGAAAGCCCAAAAGTCGATGAAACCACCAACTGACTTCAACATGCTTATACGAGACATGGGTGGAGATTCACTTTCTGAAATTATTGGAATCATCAAAGAGCTTAAAGAAAAAAAGTCGGCGGGACATGATAATATTTCCCCAAAAATGCTAATGTTACCAATTATTGCTGTAGAGGTGCTCTCTTTGCTCTTTAATGCAATTCTTAGTTTCGGTTATATCAAATTTCATGGAAAAAGTCGCAGATTATCTTGATAGATAAACCTGGGAAAGACTTAACACAGCCGTCTTCATACAGAGCAATCAGTCTTCTACCCTGTCTTTCTAAAGGATTTGAAAAAGTATTACTATCAAAGATGTCTCCTTTCCTCCACGAAAACAATATAATAACAACGCACTAATTCGGGTTTCGTGAAAACCATAGCACGATAGAGCAAGTAAATACAATTACTAACGAAATAAGAAAGGCATTTGAGCACAGAGGGTACTGTTCAGCTTTATTTCTAGACGTGGCTCAGGCGTTTGATAAGGTTTGGCATGAAGGCTTTTTGTATAAGATTAAAAACATTCTACCACACACAACCACAGGGCAGTGTTTTAGGCCCATCTCTATACATCATATATACTGCAGATCTTCCTATAAGTTGAATAGACGATTTGTTTAATAAATAATACATTTTTGTTTATACTTAAGTACTGATCCGTTACTCTGTCTGATTCTGCCAGTTCAGTCCATCTAGCGATCGGCTTATACCTGATTTGTTTATGAACGTTCGAATCAGCAAAAAATACCCAAAGTGATGCAAACTTATGCTTCAATGATTGAAATGATCGACGGCGTTCGGTTAGTATATCATCCCCTAAACACTGATTTTCTCTAGTGCACTTCTGTTCTGTTTCAACTACATATGTTTGTATACACATGTATGTACATATGTACATTTTTTTTTACTAGGAGGAAGCATCGAAAGCCTGGACCCCATGTCAGTGTGAAACTTTAATCCGAACTAAACCTCCTACCGTCCTGTACCGTTCCCCCCGGTACCACCGTCAATTATTACGCCGGGAGGATGGTTGAGTGACACTCATGCGTTTGTAATGGTCAAAATGCATTCAGTTACAAACTGCACTTGAAGAATGTGTGTCCTACATTTTCGACGGTATCGCCTCCGCAATAATCGCATGTGTCGTTATGTTCGTGTCCGAATCGTTTCAGATATGCTTTGAAGCAGACATGCGGTCTGTTTAGCCATGGTTCAACGTTGGGGATCAGTCGGAATGTCCACCGCCCTTTTTCGCTTTCCTGCCAGCGTTTTTGCCAGTGATTCACCGTCTCTGCCCTTGCAATTTCTTTCAGTGTGTTATGCGGTAACCTGTTATTTGTAAGACATTGGATTTCTTTGGCCAAGAGGTCTAATAGGTGTAGGCCCGAGATTATTAGGGCAGCATCTTCCGATACTGTGCGGAACGCAGAAAATACTCTCAGCGCGCAAGTGGCATATATAGAAAAAAGACCACGGCGATAAGATTTTATTTCGAGGGCTTTTCCCCATATCTGGACGCCGAACAGTGCGACTAACTTTAATACAACAGGTAATAGTCGTTTTCTAATTTGCTTTGGCCAACGGGTATATAGCATTAACCGGGTCTGCACACTTTTGTAGCTTTTTCGCATGTGTACGCCAAGTGTTCCTTAAAGGACATCCTTGCATCAGGGATGATTCCCAAGTACTTAATTGCCGGTTGTGTAGTAATGCTTATACCCTTTATAATCAAAGTGGCAATTTCCCGAACTTTTCTGCCAGTAATGAGTACCGCCTCGGTCTTGCTCTCCGCTAGGTTCAGTCCGTTAGTTTCGAGCCAATCGCTTATTAATGTTTTTGTCCTGTTGGTAATCGTAACTATATCGTGTATGTGCGTTGCTATAACCACAACAGCGATATCGTCTGCGAACCCACTGATGTGTACGTTTTCCGGTACTTTGAGTCGCAGTACTCCGTCATACATTATATTCCAGAGGAGGGGCCCGAGTAGAGATCCCTGTGGTACACCCCCCAAGATTTTGTTTTTTTTGTAGCATCGGTTTGTGTTATAGCATAGGGTCCTATCGTTGAAGTAGCTCACTATCAGGTTGTAGAGATATGCCGGTACAGAGAAGTTTTTTAACGCACTTAGTATACTTGGCCATGATGCTGTATTGAACGCATTTTTGACATCAAGGGTTGCAACCGTACAATATTTGTTGGTGCCACCTTTTCATCTTTTCCCATTAATGGCATTTTCCGCCAGTGTCTTCACTAGGGTCACCGCTGCGATTGTTGATCTTGCCTTCCTAAATCCAAATTGGTTTGGGAATAAACCGCCGGCGTTGTCAATGGCCTTACTTAAGCGTTGATAAATGATCCGCTCAAGAATTTTTCCCGCAGAGTCCAACATGCAGAGTGGTCGGTAGTGGGACGGGTCTGTCAGCGATTTGTTAGGTTTTGGCAGCAATATTACAAATTGAAAAGTGCTCTAAATGGGTCTATGTTCCTAACAATCGCTGTTTTGAGCGCTATATTTGGGATACCATCAGGTCCTGAGGCTTTACATGGGTCGAGCCGGTCGCATGCCTCTACAACCTCTTCGTTCGTTACTTCTGGTACCAGCTCTCTTTGTTGCACCATCGCGATCTCTCGAGGTAGTTGGGGTCGGGTCGGGAAAAGGACTGAGACAATTCTGTCAAGGGTTGTAGAGGAAGTTGGCATTTGATCTCGAATGCGTAGTTTCCCCATTACTGTCTTGTATGCGAGCCCCCAGACATTGTTTTCAGCATCGTCACAGAGTCTGTTTCAGAAGCTTTCTCTTGGCCTTTTAAACTTGCTTGTAGGGAGTTGTATTCGTAGGTACCACGAGACCTTTGGTATAAGCGTCTTACTTTTTGGCATTCTTTTCGCAGTTTAGCAATTGAGTCGTTCCACCAGTAAACGGAAGGATGATGATTGCGCTGTGGAAGCTTCGACATTGATATGTCGCATGCAATCTTAATGCGGCTCATAATCAATGAAGTCGCCTGGTTAACCGACCGCAAGTTGTCAGGCAGAGTAGTGGGCCCAAAGGCTTCTTCGAAGAGGTCTGGGTCGAATGTTTTGGGTCGCCATGAACTTCTTGTTAGGGTCTGTAAGTGGAGCCGTGTTTGCGGAGCATTTACTTCAAATATAATGGCATAGTGATCCCTGAAAGTGTACTGATTGCTAATTCGCCATTGCGATCTATGAACTAGGCTTGAGTTTACGAAAGTAAGATCTATCACTGATTGTCGGCCGTCTTTGTTGAACGTGCATTGGTTACTTGTGTTGAGTAACTCAAGATCAAGGGAAGCAAAGCTTCTAGTAAGGCTTTGCCCCTACTATTAGTTCTTTTGCGTCCCCATTCAATATCCCAGGCATTAAAATCGCCAGCTAGTACCAATTTAGTTCTACATCATTGATGCTGGGGGGTAAATAGCAACAATAAATATGTATGTCGCTAACTTTAGCTCGAACAAAGCCGATGAGCATGTAGACTCCAATTGAGGGAAGCTAGGGTTACATTTCCATACAGCAGCCTTATTTTTTGTGTCACTTAACCAGTTTACACTCCGCCCGGTTTTGTATGGTTCGCTGAGTAATGCCAAGTCGATCTGCTTTTCAGCGATCGTCTGTTTTAGCAGGTCCTGTGCCGCTTGACAATGGTTGAGTTGTAATAATCTCATACTACCTGTTGTGCTACCTCCTTATATACCGGGCACCTGACGCTTCCAATGAAATGCTCAGTTTCTTTGGATACTGCCTTCAGGTAGAGTAAACATTTCGGCTTATTGGTGCAGTCCTTGGCCTGATGTTCATCTTCGCCGCATCTTCTGCAGATCCTAGGCCTTTGTGCACACTTTCGCTGTGTGTCCATAATCAAGACACCTGAAGCAACGCTGCGGCTGCCTATGTTCCCGAATGCGGCAGATTACCCACCCGACTTTGAGCTTTCTACTTTGTAAAAGCTGTCTAGCTGCTTCAACCGGGAGTTTTATGAGTGCAGTTTGAGTGTCTCCGTAAGCCTTTCTTATGCCCTTAATTGCTGAGATCGTCAATTCCTTGTCTCCCAGCTCTCTTTGCAGAGCATAGAGAACCTCCTCCTTACTGGTGATTTCATCCAAGTCTTTACACTCAAGTAGGATCTGCTGGGTCAACAATTTAACGTTTGCTTGGTCACCAAGGCATTTCTTCATATGTCCGTGCGAGTCTGTTGGTATCACTGTACCACTTAGTTGTAGCAGCATTTCGCCGCCTTGTGGATTGCGTATTTTGGTTACCATGTTTCCGAATGCCTTCAGACTGGAGTCAGTCTCAATCTTGCGTAGGATTTCAGCATAGGTAAGATTCCCATTTTTTTATATCAATATGGCCTGGGGTTTGGGTTATTTGTAATTTTATTTAGCTAGGAGGCCTCTTAGACAACGACTACATGAGCTCTCGACTCTCAACAACAACTTGTGAACATCAACTAATATGAATTAAAAGATTGCTCAAACTCGGTTCTATATTTCTCTCCGCGTAGTTCATATATCTGTCCTATTTTATGGAATATAGAAAAAATTAAAATCATGTCAATCGGTCGCTCCGTTTCATAACGGGGCATCTCGACAGGATAGAATTTATAGAATACAACTGTCAAACGTATTGCTATTGCCATTGCCAAATCTGTATGTGGGCATTTGCTATCATAAGATAATCAATTGCGCAAAGGCGTAGGGTAGGTAAGTTCGAGCTGATGTATCGCATGCTTTGAGCTCTTGAATAATTTATTTTATCACTTGCGAGATGACGTCGGGTAGGTAGCTGATGTAGCGCACGTTTTGAGCTTTTGAACTCCTTAAATCTTTTATGTGGAAAATAAAAAAAGGATCTTTATCCTTTCTTACAAATGTATTTCTGGGAAAAATAAGATAATAAGAAAAGGAGAAAGATCCCTTTTTACAAATGTATTTCTGGGAAAAATGAGATAAGACGAAAAGGAGAAAGATCCTTTTTTTACAAATGTATTTCTAGGAAAAATAAGAATTCATATATTTGGACTACTATATAATAATTGTGCTTAAGCATTCCTATATAAACAATGTAATATTTATTTTATATTCATTTGTGGTTTTGCGCGCAATAGATGAGCATTACTTACGCCTCCTTTACACTACTCGCGAAGTAAAACGTATTTCTCAAAGCAAAACTATGTCGGAAGTAAAAAAGAAAAGACGGCAATACTGTGCGGAATACATTAAATTCGGATTCATTGAAAATCCCACAAACCCATCCTCGCCTTTGTGTCTTCTATGTCTAAAAACATTTTCGAATGAAGCAATGAAACCTTCAATACTGCAAGATCATTTGAATAAAATGCATCCAGAAAAGAGAGACAAGAATGTAGCATATTTTCAAGACCTAGAGAAGAAGCATAATACTCAGCCAAGTGTAGAAAAACTATGTTCGGCGGCTGCTAAGCAAAATGACGACGGACTTCGAGCTTCGTACAATATCTCTTTGTTAATTGCTCAAAAAGACAAACCACATAACATCGGAGAAGAGTTAAATTCTGTGCAAAGACGAATTGATGAAATGGCTGAAAACATTGAAGAATCATTGTGCGATCACCTGAGGTCAAGTCAATTTTCAATTCAGCTGGATGAGTCCACTTTACCAACTAATGAAGCATTGTTGTTGTATTACGAGACTTTTATTAAAGATGAGAAAATATGTGAAGAACTATTATTTGATAGAAATTTAGAGACCGATACAAAAGGCGAAACCATATTCAATATATTAGAAAAATTTTGCGATGAGAAAGAAATTCCTTTGAAAAATATTATTTCAGTTGCTACGGATGGCGCTCCGGCTATGACAGGGTGTCATAAAGGCTTCATAGCGTACTTAAAAAATAAAATTCCAGATGTCCTTGGTGTGCATTGCGTTATTCATAGACAACATTTAGTTGCTAGAAACTTAAGTGAAAAACTATTTCAATCACTGCAATATGTCATCAAAGCAGTCAATAAAATCCGCAACAGCTCTTTGAATGATAGATTATTTCATCAGCTTTGTGTTACTAATGACGAGGATTTCAATCGTTTGTTGTTTCATACTGATGTTCGTTGGCTTTCAAGAGGCAATTGTCTGACTCGATTCTACAACCTGTTTGACTGTGCTATTGAGTTCTTGGAAACTAAAGATACAGAATTTCAAGACAAGCTCAACGACATGAATCTCCAACAGCAAGGCGATAAACTAAATTTAATTAAAACAAAAAACGTCGTTGCTGCTTTCGCAGCCAAACTGCTTCTACACAAAAAGAATCTGGGCAGACGTGAGTTTCACAATTTTCCGAATTTATCAGTATCATGCAGTAACGACGAATTGTTTGCCTACTGCCAACATTTGGAAAACCTCCACATTGACTTCACCGAACGATACCAGGACATTTTGAACTTAGAAATACCAGACTGGGTGTTGGATCCGTTTTCAAATGTCAACAAAGCAATGTCACCTTAGCTGGAAGAAGAAATTATAGAATTGACAACAAACGAGGAAATAAAAATCAAGTTAAAACATGGTTACCAAGAAGTTTGGCTACAAAAACCGATCTCGCAATTGTACCCTGGATTGTGGTCAATCGTTCAACGATTCTTGATAGCATTCCCATCGTCATATTTGTGTGAACGTGGATTTAGTGCTGTGACAACACTGCTTACTAAAAATAGAAATCGTTTGCTTGTTACCGAACGTGGCGACTTGCGACTGTTCTTGAGTAAATTGGAACCTGATATTAACAAACTTATTAAACAGCATCAGATTCATCCTTCACATTAGTTTTTATATATGGATCGATTATTTTAGTTTTATTTTTAATAAAAGATTCTCTGTTTTAATACTATAAAGTTGTGTTTCAATAATCATTCTTATTGGCAGGTGGAGCCCGTAAGAATTAACTTGAGACCTAAGCGCCGTTGTATGTTACCTACTGCGCTCAGGTTTCAAGTTGCTGGTTATAGTAAAAGTTTCGTTTAGAATTCTCCGTTAATATACATATATAGGTCACAATAATTAATTTGAAGTTATAGTGGTTTTTAAATAAGTGAAAAAAAGGGGTCGCTAAAAAAATATTTATTCTCAAAGTGGGCGGTAGACAAAATAAGTTTGGGAACCACTGGTTTAAACTGACCAATCAGATTTGTTCTCGCCCGGGTTTTTGGCGAATTGAAACATGTTCGTTTCGTTTGTTGTTGAGTCTGCTCCTCTGCTATTGGTTCTTCAGAGCTCTTTGCGCGGCCTCTTTTCGGCTGGGTAATCGGGAGAGATGTCGCCTCTCTAACTTCTTTTGTTGCTTTTTTTGCAGTTGCGATATTTGGTCTATTAAATTTCGCATGTGCTGGTTGACATGTCTTTGCCTCTGGCTGTGCGTGAGAGAGATTAGGTCATCTATTAGCACTCACAGAGCAGAGAGCGCGTTCTCTCCGTCGCTCATTGTTACCATCAAATCACTGCTATTGATTTTATTCGCTGAAGACATGTTGACTACGCTAGAGTCGTTAGTCGATGCTAAGCCATTGTCTGCAGGAGTCACCTCGTCGGCAGATGGTTTAGCAACTTTAATGCTCTGAAATATGGGCATTGTTGGCTGACGGTCCGGCGATCGGAGAGTCTTGTTGCTCCGAGAGAATGGGCTAACATCCTCCTTATTACCAGTAAAGGTATTTGCCTGTTTCGCTTTAGCTGACATTTCCTCAGCTACGCCTACCGCAATCCTTTAGTACTGGTGATCACGGAAATTCCTCAGGAAGAAATCCCTCAGTAATTTCTTTTAGTGTGGAACTTGGGTTGTGGGATGTGTTGCTTTTTGTGGAAGGGAGAGAGAGAATATGCGCTCTTTTCGAAATCTCTTTTCTATGTACCTTCGCACAATAAAACAATAGATATTTAAGCAAGAAAAAACGTTAACTTCGGCTGCACCGAAGCTAATATACCCTTCACAGATTACATTGGTGCCTTAGAAAATAATTTATACAAAATTTCGTAAATATATCTTGTCAAATGCAAAAGTTTTCCATACAAGAACTTGATTCCGATCGTTCAGTTTGTATGGTAGCTATATGCTATAGTTAACCGAACTGTCCAATTTCATTGGAGATTACATTGTTGCTTTAGAAAATAATCTATACCAAATTTGGTGAAGATACATTGGCAAATGTGAAAGTTTTTCATACAAGAACTTGATTCCGATCGTTCAGTTTATATGGCAGCTATATGTTATAGTGGTCCGATATCGGCCGTTCCGACAAATGAGCAGCTTCTTGAAGAGAAAATGACGTTTGCAAAATTTCAAAAGGATATCTTAAGAACTGAGGGACTAGTTCGTATATATACCGACAGACGGACGGACAGATGGACAGACGGACAAACAGACAGACGGACAAGGCTAAATCGACTCAACTCGACATACTGATTATTTATATACATATATACTTTATAGGGTCTCCGCTTCCTTCTGGATGTTACAAACTTCGTGACAAACTTAATATGCCCTGTTCAGGGTATAAATATATTTTATCACTTACTTCTTTACACAAGAGCACCTGCTCAGTTCTGTAACTTGTCTTGGATGATGCTGGCACTGTGTTTTCCGCGCGTGTTTTGGAAAATAATTGTGGGTTTTTCCACTAGTAGTTGGTGCCATAAGCGGAGCACCAGAAAAACACGTCACTTTCACTTCACTTGAATACACATAGACATATGTACATATGTATATATATACTCGTATGTTCTATGTAAAATGGAAATTCCATCGAGTACATACACACATACAACAAATGTATGTATATATGTATGCACAAATGTACGTATTCGATGCAATTTCCATTGTTTACGCTTTTGTAACACGCGCACATTTTCAAAGCTGATACATTTTTTGGAACACATGATTCAAATCAGTGACATGATACGATTGCAACCGAAGCCAGCCATACGTTTACACGATCGTGATTGCCGAAGAACAGATTGTTCGTGTTGCATCAGGTCAGTTGACGCTGGCAGATACACGAATTGATTAACAATGTTGTCTATGCTGAACTGAATTGATTTGATTGTGTTTTTGGCACGACTGTTTGTTCTGATTTTCTCATACTCGTTGCAGCTCTCTGGTGTCTGCTAAAGTGAATCCATAGTTTTTAAAACCTTGCTTTGGATCTATCGGGTATGAGGGTTATCAGTTAGATTATTCAGTACAAATGGTTGTGCTGATAGCTTATAATTTGTGTTTAAGGGTGAGCAAAGCGTGATTTTACAAAAACTCGTTGGTGTTGCAGAAACTGCACTATTTAATTCAGTCATTTGGGCTAACACAGAGTGGGTGAGTATATCCAAACTTTTTTGAAGTCTTCGGGTATAAATGTGGCTTCCGATTCCGACTCAACAAGTGCTCTCGCGGAATATCGTTGGCCATTACGTTCTACCTAAACCATTGAGTTGGGTGGGTTTTGAGGTTTTCCGATTTGTATGTGTGCTTTGGGTGACTAATGCAAAATTTGAAGCGTTATCAGGGTTCGAACCAGTAACTTTTGTATTCCGGTGTGGATTCAGGTCGAAAGCTGGATTCTCTGTGTATCAGACATTTTGTGACATTCAAGAGAATTTGCATATAGTTCTTGTAGCAATGCGATATGGCTAAACAGTTATAGAAATAACCATATTTTTTATGGTGGGAATACGTGTATTTACATCCTTACCGAGAAATTTGGGACCCTTTCGAAATGGGTGTTGCGTTTTTGAAGAGCTTGCAGCTTTCTGTTTCTAAATGGTTGATTTCGAAGGTTTTAAATTTTTGGGTTAAAACACTGTCAAAATTTTACCACGTCGGTATATTCGAATTATTTGCTAAGGTATATTCAAAGGTTTCTAAAGTTTTTTTTAGGTAGTTTTGAATTACAAGGATATATCAATATCAGGTCTCAGCTGTCAATATCAGGGTTGGTTGAATTGGCTGAAATGTTATCAACCGTTTCAACCTTCTTCTGAGTTACTCAGGATAGGTTAAAAATGGTCTTATTTTCACATTGGTTCACTAAATGAACACAATTAAACCATAGTTTGTTAGGGACGCGTTTTGAATTACCTTTCTTACTCCTCCTAGGGTCTTCTGAGTGAGGTAAATTGGTCTTTCGGCTGTTAACGTATCCCGAAAGGCAGACCCAGTCGTATCATCGGTATGAGTGTTTTGCTTTTTGATTAAGCGTTGTTGTGATTTTGAAATCTTCCATTTCCATTGTTGAGTAAAAGTTATTTGTTTTTCAGCATTTCTCTATTTACTGGATCTGCTTTACTTAAAGCCTAACTGTTGAAATGCAACCCTTTAGCAACTTATATTTTTGAGTAACCCTGATTTTTAGTTTTGTAAGAAACCCAAAACCCAGAACTTTCTTTTCACTTGCATTTTAACTTTTGAATAAACTACATCTTTTTTGTCTTTTTGAGTTGAACATTCCAAAACGTTTTTTCTTGGATCCGTGCAGTGCAAAAGTAAGATATACAACAGGATATGGGCCCAGGTGCAAATTCCTGGGAACCTAGTAAATCGCGTTAAGTAATTAATGAAAAATATGAGTTCGTCGCTTTTTAACATAGAAAAATTGGATGAGTCCAATTATGACTCATGGAACTTGCAGCTACAAAGTCTGCTTGTCCATCAAGAGTTGTAGCCTGTTACGTGCGGAGAATTGCCCGCTCCAAAAGAAGGTGCCGGTGCAAAAGCTGTGTTGCTGTGGAAGGCAAAAGATGATAAGGCAAAAGCAACAATAATCCTCAGCATTACGCCTATGCAGATAAGCCACATTAAAAACTGCAAATCGGCGAATGAGACGTGAAAATGTCTACAAGAAGTGCATAGACCAAAAGGGCCTGTGAGAAAGGTAAGTTTGTTCAAGCAGTTACTTGGAATTCAAATGAATGACGGTGAGTGTGTCCAGCAATACGTTTGCAAGTTCACGGCAGTCGCAGAGAAGCTTGATGAAATTGGAGTGTGTTTCCAGGATGATTTATTCGTTATTATGCTTCTTGCAAGTCTGCCAAAATAATTTGAGAGTTTGGTGGTTGCTTTGGAGCCTCGCGATGAGCTACTAAATCTCACTGCTGTTAAAATTAAGTTAATAGAAGAAGGCGAGCGACGTAAAACATTCCAGTCTGAGCATACCGAGGGTAGCGTGCAAGCTTTCGTAGCACACGCAAACACAAACGCAAGAAAAAAATATTTTGAACATGCAATGGCAATAGCAAAAAATCAAATTTAAAATGTTACAGTTGTGGCAAAAAAGGTCATTTCGTCGCACAATGTAAAGGAAAAGATCGAGAAAAATCTTTGCATCAAAATGTAACAAGAAACGAACTGTTTGCTGCAGTTAGTAGCAGAATTTTACACAACGATGTTTGGTGCGTTGACAGCGGCGCTTCTTCACACTTATGTATGTTGTAACCGCAACATGTTTGATGAGTTCGAGCCGTGTGAAGAATCAACTATCAGCCCTATTCTGAAAAAACCTCTCAACTGAGTTGAGAGGAAAAATTTGAGAGATTTCTTGTGAGGCTATTCTTGCTCAAACCTCATAAGAAAAAAGCTTAAAAAGTCACCACGTGAGGTAAAAAGCTTTTTGCTGTCAAACACCTGTTTTAATAAAAATAAACAGACAAAAACACAAATAGATAATAAAGATATGTATGCGTCTGTGCTTGAGGGTGAAACAATCCCAATATGGGTACAATCGATTGCGCCGATTGTGCCCTTGATCCCAAATTTCGTCTAAAATCTTTAAGAGAAAATTTATTTATTTATTTTTATTTATTTATCTTACCCCTTCTTTGTATCTGAAACATCCTGCGCGCTTGAAGGGAAATAAATTTCACTGCCCATAACATCCATGATTAATTTCGAAATAAAGTGCACAGCTCTAGACACAGAGGACTGGCTCATAGAGAGAGCATATAACTATGTATTACCAACGCATTTTTGATAAGAGCCATGCCCGTAAAAATAAACACGCCAGGAAACGCAGATCAAAAGATATACTCGACTTCTGCACATCATGCGGCACCAATTCACCTATAAGTACTTTACATGGCGATTTTGGGAATCGAAATGTATTTATAAATGTTGTGTCTTGCATAGTAAAAGGATCGCTTTTGTCTCGTAAACCCTTCAAAATTTTCCTCCTACCCCCCGATTCCTCCTCCTCAACAATTGCCGCATACACAAAGAACAGTTCCTCCATGCTAGTTCTTCTTCTTAATAGGCGTAGACACCGCTTACGCGATTATATCCGAGTTAACAACAGCGCGCCAGTCGTTTCTTCTTTTCGCTGCGTGGCGCCAATTGGATATTCCAGCCAGGTCCTTCTCCACTTGGTCCTTCCAACGGAGTGGAGGTCTTCCTCTTCCACTGCTTCCCCCGGCGGGTACTGCGTCGAATACTTTCAGAGCTGGAGTGTTTTCATCCATTCGGACAACATGACCTAGCCAGCGTAGCCGCTGTCTTTTAATTCGCTGAACTATGTCAATGTCGTCATATATCTCACATTCCCACAGCTCATCGTTCCATCGGATGCGATATTCGCCGATGGCCAATGCGCAAAGGACCATAAATCTTTCGCCAGAATTTTTCTCTCGAAAACTCGTAACGTCGACTCATCGGTTGCTGTCATCGCCCAAGCCTCTGCACCATATAGCAGGACAGGAATTGCATGGCGACTTATAGAGTTTGGTTTTGTTCGTCGAGAGGACTTTACTTTTCAATTGCCTACTCAGTCCGAAGTAGCACCTGTTGGCAAGACAAATCCTGCGTTGGATTTCCAGGCTGACATTGTTGGTCGTGTTATTACTGGTTCCTAAATAGACGAAATTATCTACAACTTCAAAGTTATGACTGTCAACAGTGACGTGAGAGCCAAGTCGCGAGTGCGACGACTGTTTGTTTGATGACAGGAGATATTCCGTTTTGCCCTCGTTCACTACCAGACCCATTTTCTGTGCTTCCTTGTCCAGCCTAGAGAAAGCAGAACTAACGGCGCGGGTGTTGAGGCCGATGATATCAATATCGTCGGCATACGCCAACAGCTGTACACTCTTATAGAAGATGGTATTTTCTCCAGGAGCAGGTTGAAGAAGTCGCACGATAGGGAGTCGCCTTGTCTGAAACCTCGTTTGGTATCGAACGGCTCGGAGAGGTCCTTCCCGATCCTGACGGAGCTTTTGGTGTTACTCAACGTCAGTTTACACAGCCGTATTAGTTTTGCGGGGATACCAAATTCAGACATCGCGGCATAAAGGCAGCTCCTTTTCGTGCTGTCGAAAGCAGCTTTGAAATCGACGAAGAGGTGGTGAGTGTCGATTCTCCTTTCACGGGTCTTTTCCAAGATTTGGCGCATGGTGAATATCTGGTCGGTTGTCTATTTTCCAGGTCTGAAGCCACACTGATAAGGTCCAATCAGTTTGTTGACGGTGGGCTTTAATCTTTCACACAATACGCTCGATAGAACCTTATATGCGATGTTGAGGAGGCTAATCCACGGTAGTTGGCGCAGATTGTGGGGTCTCCTTTTTTATGGATTGGGCATAACACACTTAAATTCCAATCGTTGGGCATGCTTTCGTCCGACCATATTTTGCAAAAGAAGCTGATGCATGCTCCCTATTAGTTCTTCGCCGCCGTGTTTGAATAGCTCGGCCGGTAGTCCGTCGGCCCCTGCCGCTTTGTTGTTCTTGAGACGGGCAATTGCTATTCGAACTTCTTCATGGTCGGGTAATGGAACGTCTGCTCCATCGTCATCGATTGGGGAATCGGGTTTTCCTTCTCCTGGTGTTGTGCGTTCACTGCCATTCAGCAGGCTGGAGAAGTGTTCCCTCCATAATTTAACTATGCTCTGGGCATCAGTGACTAGATCACCTTTGGGGGTTCTACAAGAGTATGCTCCGGTCGTGAAACCTTCTGTAAGCCGCCGCATTTTTCGTAGAATTTTCGAGCATTACCCCTGTGTCGGCCAGCTTATCAAGCTCTTCGTACTCACGCATTTCGGCCTTTTTCTTCTTCTGTCTGCAAATGCGTCTCGCTTCCCTCTTCAACTCTCGGTTTCTATCCCATCCCGCACGTGTAGTGGTCGATCGTAACGTTGCGAGGTAGGCAGCCTGTTTTCTCTCCGCTGCGACACGGCACTCCTCGTCATTACCAGCTGTTCTTTTGCTCTTTCCGAAAACCAATGGTTTCAGTTGCAGCTATACGTAAGGAATTTGAAATGCCGTCCCACGGTTCCCACCGAGTTGTTGACTGAGTGCTCTCAGAGAACAGGATTGCAAACCGATGAAAATCTTTCGGCTGAAATGTAATTTGTAGCTCTCCAGAGAACAGCTTCTCGACGTCGAACCTTCCTTGTGTTTGTTGGCGTGCCTTTTTTGCTGCGCAGAGGCGGGTGCGAATCTTGGCTGCAACAAGATAGTGGTCGGAGCGCACGCACATCAAAAACACTGGAGACGTGTCTTTCATCTATCACAACATGATCGATCTGGTTGGAAGTTTTTCGATCCGGAGACAGCCAGGTAGCTTGATGAATCTTCTTATGCTGGAATCTAGTGCTACAGATAACCATATTTCGGGCCCCGGCGAAGTCAATCAGCCTCAACCCATTTGGGGATGTTTCGTCGTGGAGGCTGAATTTACCGACCGTAGTGCCAAATATACCTTCTTTTGCCCACCCTGGCGTTAAAGTCGCCAAGCACGATTTTGACATCGTGGCGGGGCAGCTCTCATAAGCGCGCTCCAAGCGCTCATAGAAGGCATCTTTGGTCACATCGTCCTTCTCTTCCGTCGGGGCGTGGGCGCAAATCAGCGATATGTTGAAGAACCTCGCTTTGATGCGGATTGTGGCTGGAGACGTTCATTCACCGGAGTGAATGATAGTACTCGGCGACGGAGTCTCTCTCCCACCACGAATCCAACACCAAACTTGCGCTCCTTTATATGGCCACTGTAGTAAATGTCACAAGGACCTACTCGTCTCTGTCCTTGTCCCGTCCATCGGATTTCTTGGACGGCGGTGATGTCAGCCTTTATTTTTGCGAGGACATCAACCAGCTGGGCAGCGGCACCTTCCCAATTAAGGGTCCGGACATTCCAGGGGCATGACCTCACATCGTAGTCCTTATTCCGTTTGCCATGGTCGTCAAAGGAGGGTCTCTCATCCGAGGCTGTTTAAACTTTTTCATTGGTATTGTTTTTTACGTGGCGGGTCCCAAGCCCAGCGCACAACCCTATGTAGGGAATGTTTCGCCTTCGAACGGATGTTCTTAGGCTACCCAGAGGATACTTGGTCAAAGACCGGAAGTAGTGAGCTGCTTGAGCCATGTGTAAAAGAATCGTTTCTGGCCGCTCCCAAGTGAATGGCGATCAGAGAACTTTCCTCACTTGCGTGAACTTCTACACATGACTCCAGCCTCCCCATGCTAGTTATAACACTCAAATATTTTTTTAAAAATTTCAAATATTGATGTAAAACAAAACAAACACAGATGTTTTGTATTATGATGGCTGCTTTCACACGTCACAGATATTTGTGATAATAGTGAGTATTTGAGCTTTTGAATTTTCGCCAGAATAAGGTAACCCACAGTATAGTGATAAACATCACTGTAGTGAAGTTGGTGACTTTTGTGAGGGCATGAGAATAGGGCTGTATGTTAGCGGCGGAACACAAAATATTAGCAAAAGGCAAAGGTGTTGTTCGATTGAGAACAAACGAGTTTGATGTGACTCACTTAGATGTTTTGTTCGTGCCGGGTTTACAGTGCAACTTTGTGTCAGTTGCCAGAGCAGTTAACAGTGGCTACATTGTCGAATTCAAGGGAAACACGGCAAAGTTCTTTGACAAGCACGGAGGAATAATATTAAGTGCACAAAAGGTCAGAGATTTATATTTACTTGTAATAAATAAAAATAAATTGTTCCTTGCGAAGAAAATTGCTGACGACGTGATGAAGTGGCATAATAGATTTGGCCATCTGAATTTCGCAAGTTTACGGCAGCTTAATAATCAGCAGATGGTGTTTGGACTTCCGATTAATATACCGACTGATGTCAACTGCGCTTTGTGCATGTCGAGTAAATGCACTCAGCGGCCATATAGTAGCTCACAAAATTATGCATCCGATGTATTGGGGGTGGTGCATACTGATGTTTGCGGTCCGGTAAATGTTGCATCGATCGGTGGAGCCCGATACTTCTTAACCTTCATGGATGATAAAACGTGCTATATATTCGTGTATTTTTTACGGCACAAAAGCGAGGTGTTCGAAAAATTCAAGGAATTTAAAGCAATAGCAGAGCGTCAAACTGGGGAGAATTTAAAGGTATTAAGAAGCGACAGAGTTTGTCAACAATATTTTTGATGAATATTTAAAAGCGAATGGGATTTTACGGCAAGTTACGGTCCCGTATATGCCACAGCAAAATGGTGCTGCTGAGAGGTTAAATCGCACTCTACTTGAAATGGCAAGGTGTATGTTGCTGGGTGCAGGTCTCGAACACTCGTTATGGGGTGAAGCGGTATCAACGTCCGTGTATTTGCGGAATCGTTCTCCAATCAAAGCGTTAGATAGTGTAACGCCTTATGAAGCATGGCATAGGCATAAGCCAACGGTGGCGCATTTAAGAGCGTTTGGATCATTTGCAGTGGCACTTGATAAACGGCAGCGAGAAAAATTCAAGCCAAAGGGTAAAGAATATGTTATGGTAGGATATTCTGACACTTCAAAGGCGTATAGATTGTACGATAAAGAAGCAAAGCGTTTAATTGTTAGTAGGGATGTATACTTCATCGAGCAAACGCAACACAAGCAACAGCATGAGGCAATTTTAGACGTATTGAATCCGATACACGTTTCCGACGATGAGCAGATGGTTCAGGCACCTGTCATTCAAGTTGATGAGGCAAACGATAACGCGAACGAAGATGAAGTTGTCGATGATGGTGGCATGCAGCCAGAGAAAAGTGATGACGATTTCGAGTCTGCTGAAGATGAACCAACTCCGCTTAAACGTGGGCCAGGTAGACCTAAATTAATTCGTACTGGTGAATGCGGTAGACCGAAAAAACAGCATAATTACTTAGGCTTGTTGACGTATGACGATATTAAAGTACCTGATACAGTAGGTGAGCCGTTATCAAGTGAACTTTCTGGCGATTGGTACAATGCAATGAAAGTTCAATACGAATCGTTGTTGAAGAACAAGACTTGGGAACTTGTGAAGCTACCAAGAGAGCAAAAACCAGTGCGTAATAAATGGGTGTTCGCGGTCAAAAGAAATAAGGATGGAAATGTAGAACGGTTTAAAGCGAGGTTGGTTGCGAAAGGGTGTTCTCAAATTTACGGTGTAAACTATACCGAGACTTTTTCACCCGTCGTACGTTACAATACCATCCGAATGATTTTTGCGATAGCAGCGAAATACCGTTTGCACTTACATCAAATGGATTTATCCACCGCTTATTTGAATAGCGATTTGTCTGAAGATATTTATATGAATCAACCCGAAATGTTTGTGGATAAGCGTTATCCTGATCATTGCTTAAAGTTAAAGAAAGCTTTATCTGGCCTTAAGCAATCCGGTCGCCAATGGAATATGAAATTAGATTCCTTATTGAAGCAGATAGGATTCAAACAGTGTAAGTGTGAACCGTGCGTCTATGTTATGCACAGGGGCAAGCAGTTCAATATTATAGCCGTTTATGTTAATGACTTACTGATTGCCAGCTCGGATTACAGTCACTTAAAACTTATAAAGGATATGATATCAAATAAAGTTGAAGTTGTGGACAAGGGTCAAGTCCAGCACTTTTTAAGCATGGAGGTTGAGAGGGATGGTGAAACTGGAGCTATTGCTATTAGTCAGAAGGGACATATTAAAAGGTTATTGCACGAGTACCAAATGGAAAATTGTCAACCGATCGCCATCCCTTTAGATCCAGGACACCAAGTTGTGTGTAATGACCAGTATTGTAAAAAAGAAGATCAGGTGCAGTATCAATCACTCATTGGGTCACTTATGTATCTAGCTGTGTGCACGCGACCTGATATCATGCACTCGGTTTGTAAGCTAACACAGCGTAACAATGATCCACATGTAGAACACTTATCAGCAGCAAAGCGCATATTAAGGTTTTTATGCACCACACAAGATATGCAAATGAGGTATAACAAAACCGGTAAACCAATTGAGTGTTTTGTGGATTTCGACTGGGGTGGCGACACAGGTGATCGGAAATCGTATACTGGGTATGCAGTTATGTTAGCCGGAGGAGTGTTTTCATACGAATGTAAAAAGCAGACGACGGTAGCACTTAGCAGCACAGAAGCCGAATACATGGCGCTAGCATGCGTTTTTAAAGAAGCTGTTTACTTGAAGCAGCTATTAATTGAAATGGAACTCGAATGCCCAGATGCGATGATAGTGAACGGAGATAATTTAAGCGCGATGAATTTAGTCAAGAACCCCGTATACCACGCTCGAAGTAAACACATTGAGATTAAATATCATTTTATAAGAAATATCTATCGTGGTGGCGAAATCGAACCTTATTACTGCAGCACTAGTAATATGATTGCAGACATACATATTTACTAAGAACCTAGCCAGACCTAATCATGAAAAATTTTCTAAAATGTTGAACTTGAGTTAAATATATATACTTGTAATGCTCAAATATGTTCGTTGAGGTGGCGTGTTGAAATGCAACCCTTTAGCAACTTACATTTTTGAGTAACCCTGCTTTTTAGTTTTGTAAGAAACCCAAAAACCAGAACATTCTTTTCACTTGCATTTTAACTTTTGAATAAACTACATCTTTTTTGTCTTTTTGAGTTGAACATTCCAAAGCGTTTTTTCTTGGATCCGTGCAGTGCAAAAGTAAGATATACAACACTAACAATAAGTTATAAAATCTTAATTCTATTTAAAATCTAGAAAAGCTCAAGGACATGATTAAGCTGTTTCGGTGGAACGTTGCTCCTTAGTACGCGGTCATATCTCTTCTTCTCAGGCGTGTTTGATCGGAGGAATGTACCAAAGCATTAGCCAACGGGTTTGGACGAAGTTTAGATATACTATATATTTCATTCTGCTGTCCTCTACTTCTTTCGTTACCTTAGGAATATCGAGATCTTTATGGATATTTTCATTACGCATGTACAAAGATGAGCCCGTGATTATCCTAAGCATTTTCGATTAGAACCTCTATACCAATATTAGTTGCGTTCGTACCTCACAGTAGAATGCCATACATCTAAATTGGTTTTATGATGGCAATGTATAAAAGAACTTTGTTGTCAAGGCTAAGTTTAGAGTGTTTATTTAAAAGTCAATAAAAATTTGCAGCTAGTATCTTCATGCAAGTTATTAGTAGATACATGTTTTCTCCACGTGACCAGAATGGTCTAGGTGAATACCAAGATAAGTTACTTCGTCCACTTAGGGTACTATAATAATGTTCATTTTTACTGTCGGGCACATTTTTGGTCTAAGCGAAAATGTAACGTGCTTACACTTCTGTTCATTTACATTTATACGCCAGTTGGCTAGATATTCTTCGACAGAACTAAATTGCTCCGCTAATATACATGATGCTAATAGTATGTGGCTTTTGTTACGGCTCACTAAAGTTGTGTCATCCGCAAAAGTTGAAGTCAATACGTTATTAGCTGTTTGGTACACCAGCCCTTTTCTTACTTTACTTTAGAAAGACGGGGTAGAAGACTGATTGGTCTGTATGAATATTATCTATCAGTAAAAAACTGCGATTTTTTCCATAAAATTGGAGAGTATCCAAAACTAAAAATTGCATTGAAGAGCAAAGAGAGCACCTCTGCAGCAATATCTGGTAACTCAATTAGCATTTTTAGGGTAATATTAACCTGTCTTGGCGACTTTTTTGCATTAAGTTCTTTTATGATTATAATAATTTCAGAAGGTGAAGTCTTTAAATCCCGGTGTAAAGAAATTGTTTTCACTCGTAAGATGAGTGTCTGACAATAGCATAACATGTACATACATATATTATTTTCATCCAAAAATCAAATAAGCTCCAATTTATGTTGGTTAACACCATTAGCTTTCCATACACAAATGTTCAATACACTCATGTTTTACTTAAATAAGTTTTCAACATTTGGTTTTGTGATTTGATTATCTCTTGAATCATATTTTGCATTGTAGTCATAAATTGTGTCATACATTGGCTGAGGTCGAAAATCATAGTTTCAACGCTTCTATTTGGTTGGTATTGGGGCAATTGCATTTGTGCAGTGTTGCCTTTCACCACATTTGCATATGTACATACATAGCTTCAGTGTATGTTTGAATTTTTGTTTCATCTATGTTACTTTTTTTCAAGGATACTATAAGGAAATTGTTTATGTCTACATATTATGTTGCTTAGTTTGGAGACAAGCGCATTTGAGCTCCGGGCACGCAAATAGATTGGGGGCGGTTTGGCATTGACGACCGTGGTGATACCCTTTGCATTGTCGTTAGGTTCTTTGCTCAGTAAGGCATACCAGTCTGAACAGATGACAATTTTTTTACTGGTTTAACTAGATTGTTTTTTTTTTTTTAATTTAATAAATTATTTTGTTTACTTGTTGCTCGTTTAGTTTTTATAATGGCAGAGTTCACGGAGCGAATTAAGAAACACGTCCGTACACCTTGGACACAGAATATATACCTTCCAACCGGAGTGCGCATATATACGGAGAGCTTCTCTGACATGACCAACAAGTTGTGTTTGTTTATCTTCCAAAATGCATTTTTTATACTCTGAACAGGGTATATTAAGTTTGTCACGAAGTTTGTAGCACCCAGAAGGAAGCGTCGGAGACCCTATAAAGTATATATGTATATAAATGATCAGTATGTCTCAGTGTTTCAGTGAGTCGATTTAGCCATGTCCGTCTGTCTGTCTGTCTGTCTGTCTGTCCGTCCGTCCGTCGGTATATATAGAAATTGCTCGGACCGGCTTACTATAGCATATAACCGCCAAAAGTTCTTGTATATAAAACTTTTGCACGAAATTTGGCACAGATTGTTTTCTAAAACAACAATGTAATCTCCGAAGAAATTGTTAAGATCGGTTAACTATAGCATATAGCTGCCATATAAACTGAACGATCGGAATCAAGGGCTTGTATGGAAAACTTTCGCATTTGACGTGGTATCTTCACGAAATTTGACATGGATTACTGCTTCAGGTAATAATATAATCTCCGAAAAAGTTGTTCGGATCGGATTACTATAGCATATAGCTTCCATATAATCTGAACACATAGTAACTAAAAGAAATGCACCTGTTAAAGGTATATCAGCTTCGGTGCAGCCGAAGTTTACGTTTTTTCTTGTTTAAATCTAAAACCTTAATGGGTGGGTATGGGCAGTAGGGTCACGCATTTTACAGCATTCATCCTTTTATAATTTCTTCCAGTAATTTTTTGGATTCCAGCTGGTCGGTATATCTTGTATTAGCTTTTTTTCAGTGTTGGTCTCTGCCAGTTAGTTCCATTAATACCCCAATTTTCGCATGTCTTCAACATTTTCTCGCTTATATAATATATTGAGATGTATTTGTTGTTCGAATAAAGCATCGATGCATCGGAAATAAGCGATGTATCCCATTACAAAACCATCGATGGATATCGGCCATCACTACTCTACTGCAATGGTGCTAAGTGATCTTGTGGGACGATTGAAGTACTGGATCGCATCTTGCAATAGAATCTTGAGAGGAGGAATGGTCATTTTGGTGGGAGGCGATTTCCGGCAGACATTGCCGATTATCGAGCGAGGTACCGCGGCAGACGCCGTTACAGCTGAATACTAACATGAGGTTCCAGCTCTTCAACGAATAAGAGTCTGAACTCTTCGCACAAAGGCTTCTAGAGATCGGTGAAGGTCGGATGTCAACGGATACTAACGGGAAAATAACCTTTGATAGCCTATTTAGCTATGCTGTTCGCTCAGAAGATAAGTTTATTAATAAGGTATTTCCGATTTTACCAGAAACTCTTGTTAACGAGGAGTGGTTGTGGAAAAGAGCAATCATGGCGCACACTAAATTGGTAGCAAAAAATAGTAAAATAATATTAGAGCAAGTTCGAGATGAGGTGAGCTGAGGCCTTACATCTGTCTTGGCACGAAGATGACAGCTGAAGGTGCAACTATATAGCTCGTAGAGTTCTTGAAATCCGTCGACCTGTTAGAGGTTCCCTACCACAAGTCGAAACTCTAAGTTGGTGTGCCTTGCATACTGATGGGTAAACTAGACGCACACAACCTGAGAATCGGCGCTAGGTTACGTATCACAAGGCTGAGATGCCATATCGTCCATGCCAACATTCTTACTGTAGGGACCAAAGGACCCACAAACTAACCCTTCTAGTTCAAATTCAATTTCTTGTAAAAGTGTCTCTCTCTATCCTTTTAAATAAAAGTCATGAAAAACTCAAAAAAAATGGCATTCTCTTGGCCACCCCTTGCTTCTCCCACGCACAACTGTGGGTTTCTTGCGTGTCGATGCAATATTGTTTTTCAAAATGTGAGCCTTCCGGGAGAGATAAATGGCCAGGTACCAATTCAGTTTGTTTTTCCTCAGTTATTGAAGGTTCATGAGTTCCTTTAATGGATTCTTCTCCAACTTCATTTTCTGAAAAAAAGTTTTCACGCTGAAGAGAGCTTTGGCAACACATGGTGTTACCAATATTATTATCTGTTCTGTCTTCCTCGACCACTTCTGTTCTTTCTTTTTCAGTTTTAGAAGATAGATAAAATATTAGAGCTTTTGTGAGTTTTTCTTAAATCTGAGTCAAAGCGGTAAAAAATTTCCCATTATTCTTCTATTGTAAATTCTTTTAACAGCATATCACGCTTAAAAGAACTATAAGTAATTTCGGACTCTCCCTCTTGTATTCTTATTTTACAATATTTAAGGTTCTCGAAATACTCAGCCCTTATTTCAAAGTACAACTTTTCAACATCAAGTGCAATTTCTGTTGAGTACATTGTGTGAAAATTGTCCACTTGAAGAAATTAGATTTTTATTACTTTGTTAAGATCATCAATTACTTTTCTGAGGCGTTCAATTTTCCTCTTGAATTTGTAGATTTTTCTCAATGGCTTTTCTTAAATAATGTTGGACGTGTACAACACCTTCGCGGATAAATCCGCCTGGTCATCCAAAATTTTTTTTCTGTTTATACCCATGAGTTAAAAACATATCCTTTGAGTATATAGTTAAGTGATAATCCGATTTTTATTCAAGTAATGTCGAATTCGAATTAAACTACAAAATGGTTACATAAAAAAAACTTATACGACTACATTTTACAAGCGAATGGACGGTAGGAGACCAAATAAGTGTTGGAGCAAGAACTACATAAGTGTTGTAAAACGTAGTGATTATGATAATAAGGCAATTTCCAGAATAGTTTTTAATGCGCGTAGCGATTCAAGTTTAATATCTTCATATATACCAAAACGGTTTCCCTGGAGCGGTCTTTTGAGTTTCCTGAATAGCCAGAAATCACACGAAGTTAATCAGGCGAATACGATGATAGCAGCATGATATTTGTAAAAGGTTTGGCAAAAAATTTACGAAGAACCAATTCTGTATGCGACGGTGCATTATCATGGTGTAAAAACCAAGAAATGTCGGCCCATAATTCCGGCCTCTTTTTTACGAATAGTTTCGAGGATATGACACATAACACTCAAATGGTATTCCTTGTCGACAGTTTGGCTGGTCGGAAGGAGTTCGATAATTGAAGAAAATTGTCAACGTAACCTTGCTTTTTGGCTTGCTTTAACATGAGTTTTCAGCTCGGCACACCTTAGTCACGGTATTCGGCCAACTGATCATCTGTTTCCGAGTTGTAAGCATAGATCCAAGACTCATCACTATTAGGAAAACATTTTGTGACATCCTGTCTTAACAGACATTAAGACGAAGCTGTTTTTCAAAAAAATTTAATAATTTTGGAACCAATCGTGCTATCACTTTTTTTTAGACCCAATTGATCTTTTAAGATGGTTTTCTCCGATCCCTTCCGATATTCCAACCATGCCAGTAAGTTCTCTGACTGTTAATCATCGATTATAAGTCACTAATTTTTTTATTATTTTGAAGTGTCGAGCATCAGTACATGTTGTTGGGCGTGATTCGTTGTCAACGCGTTTCGACCCTCTTTGAATAATTTCTACCAATCAAAACACTTGCTCATGGCAAAAAATGATCACCAAATGGCATTTTCCAACGTTCTGAACTTTTCGGCACCAGAAATTTTTTTTTCATACACAAAACTTAATAGAACTTCTTTGTTTCAGACAGATAAGCGTATACTAAACATTAATTTGACATTTGGCAAAGATGTCACTGACAGTCATACCAACATAGGAATAAAAAAATTAGACGAATGAGTTCTCGGGTGAAAATTAAAAAGTCTTACTATTAATTGGCCACAGTAATATGTGTATTTGTCAAGAAAAGTCTTTTATGTTCTCAAAAATTCTTTATATCATTAATATTTGATGTTTTGAATTTTTCGGAAAATCCAAGTGTTTGCTCTTCTGTATATGTAGTAGATATACTTGTATGTATAAAACATCGATGTCTTTTTATTGTGATACATCGCTTAATTTCAATGCAACCAATGTTGGTTTACAAAATGAGATTCAAAATAAAAATTATAATAACATATGGAAAATAGTAATCAAATACACTAATGCGTGTGTATGTATTAATATGTTTGGTTAACAATATAATGATAATTGTTAGCATCTGCACGTACATCTATCTGTGCACTTATTTTTAAACTGAATCTAGTACCCTCAAATTTGTAAATTCACATTATTCAAAAATTATTTAAGCCTTGAATACGATTCGATACTCGTAAAATAAGAAATATTTGTTTTCCAAAAATCTATTTGTTCAAGATAGTAGAATTTCTACTTTTTCACTTCTGCTCATAAAATCTTGTCATTCTCATCAACGGTTCTAAACGGTTCAAAAGCTCACACATATTCTTCTATAGTTCGAATCTGCCTTTTCAATTATTCTGCACAGCTAACGAATTCAAAACACTTTTGCAATTACATTTTTTATGAAATTTTCGAACTGCGCCCGGAATAAATTTTTCAAATATTGGTCAATAATTAAGACACGTGGTTCTACCGTGTAAGGCTGTATTTTTACGAAGACTAAGCTGTCAGCTGTCGATTTTCGATACAGGCATACTCTTGTAGAACCCCCAGAAGTGATCTAGTGACTGATACCCAGAGCATACTAAAATTATGGAGGGAACACTTCTCCAGCGGCGGCGAAGAACTGATAAGGAGCATGCATCAGCTTCTTTGTAAAATATGGTTGGCCACAATCTGCGCCAACTACCGTGGGATAAGCCTCCTCAACATCGCATATAAGGTCCTATCGAGCGTCTTGTGTGAAAGATTAAAGCCCACCGTCAACAAACTGATTGGACCTTATCAGTGTGGCTTTAGACCTGGAAAATCCACAACCGACTAGATATTCACCATGCGCCAAATCTTGGAAAGATTTCAAAGCTGCTTTCGACAGCACGAAAAGCAGTTGCCTTTATGTCGCGATGTCTGAATTTGGTATCCTCGCAAAACTAATGCGGCTGTGTAAACTGACTTTGAGCAACACCAAAAGCTCCGTCAGGATCGGAAAGGACTTCTCCGAGCTGTTTGATACCAAACGAGGTTTCAGACAAGGTGACTCCCTATCGTGTGACTTCTTCAATCTACTGCTGGAGAAAATAATTCGAGTTGCAGAGCTTAATGAGCTAAAACGAAATACTTCCTGTCATCAAACAAACAGTCGTCCTCCTAACTTTGAAGGCATAGATAATTTTGTCTATCTTGGAACCAGTTTTTACACCAAATAGCAATGTCAGTCTTGAAATCGAACGCAGGATAACTCTTGCCAATATGCCCTACTTCGGACTGAGTAGGCAATTGAGAAATAAAGTCTTCTCCTGACGAAAAAAACCCAAACTCTGTAAGTCACTCATTATTCCCGACCTACTATAGGATGCACGGCCATGGACGATGACAACATCTGATGAGTCAACGTTGCGAGTTTTTGAGAGAAAAGCTCTGCGAAAGATTTATGGCCCTTTGCGCGTTGGCCACGGCAAATATCGCATTCGATGGAACGGTAAGCTGTATGAAATATAGGACGACATTGAAATAGTTCAGCGAATTAAAAGACAGCGGTATTCGACGCAGTACCCGCCCGGGGAAGAAGAGGAAGAGAAAGGCTCTGTTGGAGAGATCATGAGGAGAAGGACCTGGCTTCGCTTGGAATCTCCAATTGGCGACACCTTGCGAGAAGAAGAAATGACTGGCATGCTGTTTTTAACTCAGCCATAACGGCGTAAGCGGTGTCTACGCCAGTAAAGAAGAAGAAGAAAGGTTTTTGCCGGTGTAAGAATCTAAGGCAAAGTAGAAAAAGAAATCAATTGCTTAATGCATCGTGAACTGAAGTCTATTGTGCCCTCCGCTCTTTCGTAATGACTACCAAAGCTTAGCACACTGATAAATAAACTCGATGTGAGCAGGCTTCCGTGTAATCTAGTATCAGGGGCTCTGGAGTTTCTGGCTCCATGTGGCAGAACTGGCAGTTTTGAGATGCTAGAACAATATTAAATAGGTGTTTCTTTAGCTTGCAGGGTCCAGTTTAAAATGCGACAAATAGGTTCAAGTTGTTTCTCGGGAGGTTGATTACACTCTTACATATAATGGGATTCGAGTTTGTGAGTTCAGCGCAAACAGTCTAATATCCAGTATAGAAACCATGGCATTCCTGTCTGGCTGCCCCGCTCTGTTTATATACAACCCTATCCTAGCTCGAAAGATATTTCAATCGGTATTCCTAGGAATACTTTTGGAAGGGAGTTGCATAACCATTACTTTTAATACGAATTTCATTATTTAGTGATCTGGTCTTAACTGAGAGATCAGTGCAGTCATAAGTTCGTTACTCAAATTGATGTCAAGCACCTCTATTCTGTTTCTCGTAATGAACGTTTTCAACACTTGGAACCCATATTCTCTATACTTAGATTACTACTAAATATATATTTTCAACCCTTGTGCTGCAGTCCGGGCAGCCACATTCCGTGTGATGTGCGTTTTCTTCGAACCCTAAGACCCGCCTGGGAAAGAAGAAGGGGCAGCTTTTTCCCATTCCAGTATTTCACTGAGGTATGTATGGCCGTGGGGGCATAATGGACATCTCCCAAGGAAAACAGGTCCATGCCGGGACGAAGTCAGTACCTTCGTTGTCATTGGCCTGCATTGTAACCAGGTCCTGTGCTAGAAATTTTCAAATGCGGAAGGAGTCAAAGCAGATGTTGAGAATCCATCCGGCATCCTCGAGGCGAGGTATTAATGCCCTCGTTTTGGTTTCGGTCGACCCCGAGAGGGAACTTGTATGTCTCGCCAGCTGTTCTTAGAAGAAACGCCATCGTACTATGCATAATCCAAATATCATCACCCCTTTTTTCAAAGGGGACGGAATCTGTATAGCTTTGGAGCGATCTTCTTTAACAAATTAGCAGTGCTCTTAACTTGCAGTCTACCAGCAACATTCCAGCTCTGAAATACATACCATGGAAAGATTCTGGATATCCACATCCCCAATATATCTCTTTCATGATGAGACACTGTAGATCGGTAAGCTCCTTCGACCCTAGCGTCTCCAACGTAGAGTGAAGCAGTGCAGCAGTCCGTTGGCTCTATAGAGCGTTCAAAAATTTGCACAGTTTCTCTACTATTTGAGGAGAATTTTTGGAATAGTATTGGCCTCCGGTTGCCTTTAATTTGATGATTTTCTACCGATTGGAGTTTTAGTCGCTATTCTAGCAATAGTGCGCCTAGCAAGCTAAGCTTTCGTTAAGATCCTGGTCCGCCCGTTGTATTGTGCTTCATTCTGGTTTGAACGAACTTTTGTTTATCAGGATGAGCTATCGGGTCAATGTTTGTGAAGGAGAAGGCAAAAGAGCCACATGACGCCGTAACGGCAACATTACTTCCTCACGCGGTCCGGTGTTGAGTAGGCTCCGTTTAGTCTTTTGGCTACTAATCATCTAATGAGAACTGGGACTGGTCGTGTAACACTCTGGATTAGAAGGTGTTAACTCTACATGTCATGTCAGATTTATCTGACCTCACTCAAGTATCAGTTTCGGAAAACAATACCTCGTTCCAAAGCAAACAGGACTTTTTGAATCTAGTGCCCCCTGGTGGCGTCATCTATATGTCAACTGATGCGTTAGAATTTGCTTCTTTATCGATTGTCCACTGAGAATTTCATGACATTTCATCGATTGTAAATTGAAATTTATGGAAATGGAATTGATCTCCAAAAACATCGATTTATCGCATTTTAACCAAACATTTGGGCTTACGAAAGGTGTGTGCACGCCATATTCCGCACAAATTGACCGACGACCAAAAATTGCTCAGAATCCAACATTCGAAGGATATCTTAAAAAGGTCAAAAAGGACAAAAACTTCCTTTACAATTTTGTGACTGGTGACGAAACGTGGTGTTTCCAATATGATCCCGAAACGATGCATTTACCCATGAAAATAAAGCGTTATGCAGACGTAGAGGCCATTCAAAAGGCTTGCACCAGCATAACCGGCCAACGAGCTAAAACACTCGTTCGACATGCTTTTGAAGCATGCAAAAAGCTGTATTGAAGCAGGATAAGATCATTTTGAATAAAATAAATTGATTTTGCCCAAAAAACCTTTTGTTCTGTTTTTTTTTTGTTAAAGCCCTGTTTACTTTGGAACGCACCTTGTATTACCCTATTCCATTATTATCATTCTTTTGTTCCCCATTGTTATTTGGCTTTCATTTTATAATTTTGCACTTGCCTTTGCTTACTGTTTTTAATTCATTAATATAAAGTTGTAAGTATAAATACTTGATTTTCTGAATATACAAAGGTAAGTTTGGATTGTATATATGTATATTTTAAAATAAGATTACAGTATATACTTGTATTATATTTTACCGAATCGTATTACCTGACAGCGATTCTTCGGAATTTGCATAAATTATACCGAAATGAAATGATTGATTTTGAATATTATGCTTGTGTTCCTTTAATTTCCTCAAGGGGATTTTGGGGTGCAAAATATGTCTTCTTCTTTTCTGGCGTAGAAGCCGCTTACACGGTTATAGCCAATTAAACAACAGTGCGCCTATCGTTTTTTCTTTTTGCAAGGTGGCGCAAATTGGAGATTCCAAGCGAAACCAGGTCCTTCTTCACCTGGTCCTTCAACGGAGAGGAGGTCTTCCTCTTCCTCTGCTTCCCCCTGAGGGTACTACGTCGACTACTTTCAGAGCTGGAGTGTTTTCGTCCATTCGGACAACAGGACCTAGCCAGCATAGCCGCTGTCCTTTAATTTGCTAAACTATATCAATGTCGTCGTATATCTCATACAGCTCATTTTTTAATCGAACGCGATATTCGCTGCAGCCAACGCGCAATGGACCGTCGTTCGTCGAGAGAGGAGTTTACTTGTCAATTGCCTACTTAGTCCAAAGTAGCACCTATTGGCAAGAGATATTTTGCGTTGGATTTCGAGGCTGACACTGCTGTTGGTGTTGATGCTGGCTCTAAGATAGATGAAATTATCTAACACTTCTAAATTATGACTGTCAACAGTGACGTGGGAGCCTAGTCGCGAGTGCGACGACTATTATTTTGAGGACAGGAAATATATCTTCCTGCCGTCGTTCACTACCAGACCCATTTTTTTCGCTGCCTTATCCATTCTGCAGAAAGCAGAAATAACGGCGCGGTTGTTAAGGCCAATGATATCGATACCATCGACATACGCCAGCAGCACTCTTATAGAAAATTGTACCTTTTCGGTTTAGTTCTGCAGCTCGAATTATTTTTTCCAGCAGCAAATTGCAGAAGTCGCACAACAGCCAGCCTTTTTTCCTTTTCTGCCTGCAAATGCGTCTCGCTTTCCTCTTCAACTCTCGCTATCTATCCCATTCCGCACGTATTGTGGTCGATCGCAACGTTGCGAGCAGTCTGATTTCTCTCCACTTTTGCATTTTCCGAAAACCAATGGTTTCAGTTGCAGCTGTACGTAAGGTGTTTGAAACCTCATTGGCCTGACGGAGCTTCTGGTGTGGCTCAACGTCAGGATACCAAATTCAGACATCTCGGCATAGAGGTAGCTCCTTTTCGTGCTGTCATAGGCAGCTTTGAAATCGACGAAGAGGTGGTGTGTGTCGATTTTCTTTTCACGGGTCTTTTCCAAGATTTGGCGCATGGTCAATATCTGATCGGTTGTTGATTTTCCAAGTTTAATGTCACATTGATCCAATCAGTTTGTTGACGGTGGGCTCTAACCTTTCACACAGTACTCTCGATAGACCTTATATGCGATGTTGGGGAGAATTATCCCTCGCCCTCGATAGTTGGCGCAGATTGTGGGGTCTCTCTGTTTTTGGATTGGGCAGGGCACACCTTAATTCCAATCGTTGGGCATGCTCTCGTCCGATCCTATTATACAAAGAAGCTGATGCATGCTCCATATCAGTTCTTCGCCGCCGTGTTTAAATAGCTCGTACGGCAAGCCATCGGCCGGCCACTTTGTTGTTCTTCAGACGGGTAGTTGCTATTCGAACTTCTTCATGGTCGGGCTGTGGAACATCTGCTTCATCGTCATCGATTGGGGAATCGGGTTCGCCTTCTCCTGGCGTTATGCGCTCACTGCTATTCAGCAGGCTGGAGAAGTGTTCCCTCCATAGTTTAAGTATGCTCTAGGCAACTGTTACTAGATCACCTTTGGGAGTTCTATAAGAGTATAGTTCGGCCTTGAAACCTTCTGTTAATCGCCGCATCTTTTCGTAGTGTTTTCGAGCATGACCTCTGTCAGCCTGCTTGTCAAGCTCTTTATACTCATGCATTTCGGCCTTTTTCTTTTTCTGCCTGCAAATGCGTCTCGCTTTCCTCTTCAACTCTCGGTATCTATGCCATTCCGCACGTCTGATTTCTCACCACTTTTGCATTTTCCGAAAACCAATGGTTTCAGTTGCAGCTGTACGTAAGGTGTTTGAAATGCCGTCCCACAGTTCCCTTATACCGAGTTGTTGACTAGTGTTCTCAAAGAGCAGGTGTGCAAGCCGAGTAGAAAATCGTTCGGCTATTCCTTTTATCTGTTGGCGTGCGTTTGCTGCACAGAGGCGGGTGCGAGTTTTGACTGCAACCAGGAAGTGGTCCGAGTCGATGTTAGGACCTCGGAGCGCACGCACATCTAGAACACTGGAGACGTGTCTTCCGTCTATCACAACATTATCGATATGGTTTCTATCCGGAGACAGCCAGGTAGCTGAATGTATTTTCTTATGCTGGAATCTGGTACTACAGAAACCCGTATTTCGGGCCCCGGCGAAGTCGATCAGCCTCAAAATAATAGTGGAAAATACATACATATATATAATGTGAGCGTATGTGTATCGGAAATTTCTGTTTTCTGTCTTCCGTTAGGTGTGCCCGGTTTGAGTGAGCGTTATTGTTATCTATTTAATTTTGTTTTATATACCTGGCACGCATATTCGTGTGTATATGTGTTGTTGTGCTTTCTTTTTCATATCGCACCCGCGTCTATAGTTTCGTTTTATACTTCTGCAACATGGTATTACAGAGTATTATTATTTTCTTAATCTAACAGTTAACACCTAAAACTAGACGATATACGTACATAGATATGAAGTTGTATATGTAAATGAATAGGATGATGTTACGAGATGTATTCCGGTTGACTGTCTGTCCATCCGTCCGTGCAAGCCGTAACTTGACTAAAACTTGCGACATCTTGATGAAACTTGGTGTACGCATTCTTTGACAACAGCAGAAAATTGGAATTGTAGACGGATTTGATAGGAACACAGCCAGGGCTACAAAAAGTCATTAAACGTAACCCAATAAAGCCCCATAACTAAGCCGAAAATGTAAATACAAAATTATAATTTGGTTCAGAGAATCGCAGTAGAAAGGGAAATTATCAGTTGAAAATTTTTAAAGGGAATGTCTGATACTGTTTTAGGCGCTGATAGCTGATACAAGTATAATCGTTTAAGTTCATCTCCCTGGATGTCAATAGGCGGCATACGATCGATAGAGCATTAAAAATATTGTTTGCTTTACCAAAAGTATACGCCAGGTGTTCTCTTAATTTTAATTTGGAAATGAAGGTATGTTGGTTGCACAAAATTGGAGTTATAATTGCCATATGATCACTATTTGTGTATATTTTTGACACCGCCTGCTTTATGTGCCCGCTGCGCTAATCACTTCCGAACATAATGTCAATTATTGATTCTTTATTTCCTCTTTGCTACGCGTTTTGAGTTTCGCTGTTCTTTATTGTTAAGGTCGTTTGGCACAGTTATTTTTGAACTATCCGCCCGTGATGGTTTGTATATCTGCTGCCCCATGCAGTTGACCAATGTTTTAGAATTAACTGTGGTATCCTTATTTACTTAGATACTTCATAATCTCGAGATACTTGGGGCGAATTGTGCCTAATACTGAGTACTCCCCTTTGCAGAACTTGTAGCTCGAAACGTTTGTGAATGACTTTGCTAAATGTCCTGTGGTTTCACAACGTGTGCATTGAGAAAGTCTGTCTGTCGAACTACATCATTTACGCGCCAGGAAATCTTTACAGATCAATCTCAATCTTTATTTTCCTAATTGTAGTGCGGCCTTGACATCTTGAACACGCATGTATACAAGTGTTATTTGTGTGCCGCTATGTGTTTTTCGCAGACTTTTGACATTTAATATGTCCAGATTTTGGAATCCGCTCTCTCTTTTTAGTGCTGCTCAAATTTCTTCGGGAGTTGCGATTTCGTCCAAGTCTTTTGACGTAATCGTAACAATATGTGTTTTAGGCTGCATCATAGCCACTTTGCGAACCACTCCTTCCAAAGCGCTTTGGAAAGATTCGGCTTTCGTGTCTGCTCGAGTTTTCAATTGTAAATGCAAGTCGCATTTGAGTGTTTTCTGAATATAGGTTATGTTTGAACTCAGCTCCTCAAATCCGGTATAACTTTTTATTTTTCGCAGGATATCTGCATACTACGCACCATCCTTGTTTGTAATAATAATGGCATCTGATTTTGTTCTAATTTTTTTCCATTGGTTTCTTCTTTTTAACCATGTATACATCTCTCAGTTGCGCTTTGAATAATCGTGGTATCCTCTTGAGATATTTTTGCTGCTCCACTATACGGTTGGCTTTTTTGTTGATGGTAAAAAGCCTGATGCCTCGCGCATTCTTTTTAGGGTATTATCATCTCTATAAGTAAGGAATTTAGATGGCTTCCCTATCATCACTCTTCTCTATGGATTTTCGAATTTTTCCGGTTAGGCGTGTAATGACACTATGTTGCTTACAAGTTCTTATTCTTTTGTCCAGTTTGCTAAAGATGCTAGCCGTTCCTAAGTTTTGCAGTTCTTCAGGCTTACCCCTTATTTAGTCAGCAGTATCACATTGCCTATTTAGTCCAGCAGCGGCGGACTCATCAGTTTTACCGTTACACACAATATTATATCCAGAGGCCATAGCGAAAAAATAGTTTGGGAACACCAGTCGATGTGAATGTTCAGCCCCTAGCTTTACTAGGTATGTTAAATGTAAAATTGGAAGCAATGCACAAGCCGAAAGGAAAACGAAAACACGAGAAGAGGAACAGCTAATGGATCAAAATAAAAACTGGAGAACAAAAAAATGTAATTAAGTGAAACCTATTATAAGGGGAAAAATTATACTTATTTTTTTGCAAAGTTGGATAATATACGACCGAATAGTCCACGACCAGCACGCAGTGAAGAAAATAGAGAAGCCGTAGCTGAGAGAGTACACAAAGACCGTCGAGAGTCGATTTGGCGCCATTGACATCAACTTTGACTAACAAATGGGGCAACTTGGCGCATTCTACATCGAGATCTTAAATTCAAAGCGTACAAAACAAGCAGGAACTGAAGCCGCCCTGTTGAAGGATAAAATCCTTAACATTTAATCGCCTGCCTTCAGGAATGATGACTACTTTTATTGAATTAAGATACAGCGTTAACCTTGCCTTCAAGTACCACTTTTTTGCCTACGCCTTCTGCAGAAATACAGCCCCATACCATGTGGGCCCTATTGTCTTCTTTAAGTGTAGGTTTTACACACTTGAATGTCAATGCTTCGACATGTTTACGCCACACATACATTTGTCCACCACTGTACTTCATCCTTATAATAAAACCTATTCGACGTAGAAACATTTATAATTCTGGATTCAACACATTTTGATGTAATTTTAGGTCTTCCTGTGGAAAACTTACGAGCGATTCCATTCTCATTCATGAATATTTTTGTGATTTTGTGGACTGCTGAAAGAGATTTGTTAAAAGTTTTTGCTATTGAGCGTATAGTTTCATCTTTTTTATGTAAAATAACAATTGCAATGCGTTCTGAAGTACTTAAACGTTGTATTTTCTCCATATTTATTAACTGTTATCAAATATTTACGAAAACAGGATATGATATAAAAAATTTACTTAATAAAATTTATTTTACTTACGAGGAATAAAAAATCATCTTCAGTAGATGCTATTTTCTTCAATATTTCGAATAAATAAAAAATAACTACACTTTGAATGATTTTACACAATATGAATTGACAAAATGTTGCTTGTTCACTTATTTATGATCCACCAATTTTTCAGTTCGTTTACTTACGCGTCAAGAACATTGTATAAACCTACAAGTAACCAATCCTTCATTTTTCTCTAACACATCAAAAAATTCTACTGCAAATTAGGCACTTGGTACGGGTTGCCCCCAAATATTCTACTACTAAAACATTAAAATTCTTCAAATCTGCTATAGTGTGTTGCCGTGTTAGGTTTTAAAATTTATAACTTTAACAATATTTTCATACAATATTCAAATATTTTTCGGTTATTTAAATTCCTAAATATTAAATTTAATCAGTTTTGTCCAAAATATTAATTATTGTATCAATATATTATTAAATGTTTCCAGTTTTATAAAAAATGTTTATATAATATTTGTGTAAAAACTATGTACCCGATTTTTTTATATTTATTTTAGTTTTTGTTTAAATAATTACAAGTTGATTGTTTTGACTTGTATTGTTAATGTATACATACAATGGAATTGTACCTGACCTTATATATTTATTTTTGCCTAGTCATATTTTTTATAATAAGTAGATTGATTTAAAACTATATACATAAAAAGGGTGAAAGTAGGCCTCCTGGTGAACCGAACACCCAAAAAAAATCGGTAGCTCGCCTACATGGCAACCTCAGAGGTGGTGAGGAAGAGCAATAAATATCCAATAAACTTTTGTTTCAAAAATATTCTTGAAAGTTTTCATTAATGTTTTCCGTTACTTTTTCACAAAAAAGTTGACCTACTACATTTCTTTTAATTACATCCCTGTGCCTAAAAAAGGCAGATTTCGATCAAGTGATCTCAGCTGTGAAAAATTCTTGGAAAACAGCTGATTCTTTTGTTACTTGTAGGTTTATACAATGGTCAAGAACTCACACTTAAATGAATCTAAGTGACAAAATTCAATATGCCTTAGCTAGTTTGAATTTAAAGTAACTGTTAATCAAATAGTCACCGACATTGGCGACTTTGTACAATGTTACTTATCGCAGAATACTCCTGGTCTGCATGTTCACTTAATTTTGAATGCAACTGTATGTATGTACATTTTGATATACATATAGTATGTATACATTAGGCCGGGTCGATTTGTGGGGAGGCAAAAAAATCGCCCATTGCTCTATGAAAATCATATTCTAGGGATCAAAATAAGATACTTTGCCGAAAGAACCATACCTCTGAAACGAATTTTGATGTCCCCCAATTTGGGTCGAACTTTTGGGTAGGGGCAAATTTTGAAAAATCCCACTTTGACTCATTTACAGTGCTCCAATCGAGTCCAAATGTATGACCGACCCCCACTAACTTTAGACGGCCGATCCACCCGTGCCAGTGGCACACCCCCTGGAACTCCCCTGGGGGGTTCCCCATACAATAATTTCAAAAAACCACCATTTTTGGTGATTTACATGAAAAAATCAGCTAAATTGCAACCAGAGCTGAGTTCTATTTAACAACCGAAACCCTACGCGTCTTACTTTACAATTACCATTTCATTCTTATTACCTCAAAAAGTTTACAATGAATCCACCATCCTCTACACCGCATGATGAAGCAACTGCATCACCAACTATCGAAAACCCAATGAGTCATATACCCAAGCATGATGTTACTGTTTTTGGTGTGTCTACTGATTTGACTGATCTTAATTTACCAACCCATCTGGATATCTTGAGATATTATTTTTACTTAAGCGAACGTGCTAAAACAGAACAAAAAAAGTTTTCCCATAAATCATTCACTATTCAAGTACAAGATAAGTTGATTGGAATTTGGGAAAAACTTGGTATGGAAATGATCAATTTGAATGATATAAATATCGTATTTGAACCACCATTCACGCGAAGCATTCCGTACAATACATTGAAAGAATATTTAAATCAAGATGATCCACCGTTTAATGATCCAAAAATTCCATCACACATACAGGGAACGGAACAACATGTTCAATTGCTAGCTAGCATTTCCAAACGGGTTATACCGGAAAATGTAGAGGCTGTTAGGGCGACGACATTAGAGAGCCGTGCGAAATTGCCCAGACTTGAAAGTAAAAAATACTTCAAACAATAATTTTTTTTAATTTCTTTTCTATAACTCACTTAAATTAATTTTTTTCATTTACATATGTTCTGACTAAATAAATTTCTTAAGAGAAAAAATAGATATTATTATAAATAAATAAATAAAAATAAAGAAAAAACATAGCAATTTAGCTGATTTTTTCATGTAAGTCACCAAAAATGGTGATTTTTTGAAATGATTGTATGGGTTTCCCAAGGGAGTTCCAAGGGGTGTGCCACTGGCATAGGTGGATCGGCCGTCCTAAGTTAGTGGGGGTCGGTCATACATTTGGACTCGATTGGAGCACTCTAAATGAGTCAAAGTGGGATTTTTCAAAATTTGCCCCTACCCAAAGGTTCGACCCAAATTGGGGGACATCAAAATTCGTTTTAGAGGTATGGTTCCTTCGGCAAAGTATCTTATTTTGATCGTCAGAATATGATTTTCATAGAGCAATGGGCGATTTTTAAATCGACCCGCCCTAGTATACATATATTACTCTAAACAGTATTTCGGCTTTTACCGTGTTTGGTAAAATTTTATAAGCTTTAGGCATATATCAAATAAATAAAGGACATATGTACATACGCTTACTGTGTTTTCCAACAAGGGTTTTTGGGGATATTGTGGCTGTATATATACATACATATGGATATGTATGTGCATTTGGTAAAATTCCTGTGCTCCTCTCCGAATAGTTTTCAGTTGGTTTGCCTGTTTGCTTTGTTCCAATTCCAGTTCTTCACCTGGCTACCTCCTTGTGCTGTTGTTTTGTTTGTATGTATGTATGTTTTAATTTTCGGGTTCGTTTTTTTCATTTTGTATTTGTTTTATTGTTTAGGTGTTTTTATTTTTCGCGCCCGATTTATATTTTAAGTGGTTTATAGTGGCACATATATTTATGCATATATATTGTCACTGCATTTGTTTGGATTTTGGTATGGTTTTCTTAGGTTCACCGCACATGTTTTTGGTTTTTGTTCACCACACTATTCCCTTTTTCCTTGTTTAAATTTTTCTCGTTTTTTTGTTTTTAATGGTTTCTTTACTCCATAGAACCCCTCACTATAGCTCGAAGGACCATGTTTAAAAAGATACAAAATTATGTAGAGCACACGCTCTTAAATAAAAATAAATTTTGTTTTTATTTTGACAATATAAATTAACGAACTTATAAATTTTAATATCAAAAATGTTATAAGTTGAAATTGTAATAAAATTAAATTCAGCAAGAGGGACGGCGAGAATCCAATGCCGATGATGATTTGCTTTGTTGCCGATCAAGTTTCCACGCATCGATGTCAAAATGTATAATCACGGTAGAGAAGCATAGGTGTCGACTCGGCGCAGTGTTTAAGCGAATATAATATATATGAATGTTGATGTGCGAATTGATCAAACGAATTGTGTCTGCTATCCCGTTGTCCATCCTTTTTATACTCTCGCAACAAAGTTGCTAAGGAGAGTATTATAGTTTTGTTCACATAACGGTTGTTTGTAAGTCCTAAAACTAAAAGAGTCAGATATGGGGTTATATATACCAAAGTGATCAGGGTGACGAGTAGAGTTGAAATCCGGATGTCTGTCTGTCCGTCCGTCCGTCTGTCCGTCCGTCCGTGCAAGCTGTAAGCTTGAGTAAAAGTGAGATATCTTGATGAAACTTGGTACACGTATTTCTTGGCTCCATAAGAAGGTTAAGTTCGAAGATGGGCAAAATCGGCCCACTGCCACGCCCACAAAATGGCGGAAACTGAAAACCTATAAAGTGTCATAACTAAGCCATAAATAAAGATATTAAAGTAAAATTTGGCACAAAGGATCGCATTAGGGAGGGGCATATTTGGATGTAATTTTTTCGGAAAAGTGGGCCCCGCCCCCTACTAAGTTTTTTGTACATATCTCGGAAACTACTATAGCTATGTCAACCAAACTCTACAGAGTCGTTTCCTTCAGGCATTTCCATATACAGTTCAAAAATGGAAGAAATCGGATAATAACCACGCCCACCTCCCATACAAAGGTTATGTTGAAAATCACTAAAAAGTGCGTTAACGGACTAACAAAAAACGTCAGAAACACAAAATTTTACGGAAGAAATTGCAGAAGGAAGCTGCACCCAGGCGTTTTTTAAAAATTGAAAATGGGCGTGGCCTCGCCCACTTATGGACCAAAAACCATATCTCAGGAACTACTCGACCGATTTCAATGAAATTCGGTATATAATATTTTCTTAACACCCTGACGACATGTACAAAATATAGGTGAAATCGGTTCACAACCACGCCTTCTCCCAATATAACAATATTTTGAATTCCATCTGATGCCTTTTCTGTGTAATACGAGTACATACATTAGGAACCAATGATGATAGCGGAACAAAACTTTACAAAAATACGGTATTTGAAAAATATGTAAATGACGTATAATGAAATCTCGATTATCACTTTATCATGCGAGAGTATAAAATGTTCGGTGACACCCGAACTTAGCCCTTCCTTACTTGTTGTTTAGTGGGTTAGTGTACAGGTGTGATGAGTTGTGTTGATGTTGTGTAGTGTTATGGTGTCATCGGCTGTGGTATATTAGCTGTGTCTTGCTAGGATGCGCCAGTTTTTCCAGGATAGAGTAAGTGGGTGGTTATAGTTGTTTTTTAAACTTTATTAATCCCAATAAAGAAAAAACAAAAATAAAATAACAGTCAGTTCATTTTGCACTTATAGGAAAAGAATAAACAAAAAACAATTCATTTTGCACTTAAAATTTAATGTCAAAAATTCATTGGTGCTTAACTCATTTAAACAATTAGAGAAATAGGCTGACTTCATAAACGTAGTTTGCAATGCAACACTGCAATGCCTAGTGTTCATAACGCATCAGACACAACCTTGGCAATGCCGCGTGTTCATTATTGCATGGCAATGCTTTTTTATGCGCAACATATGCCAAACTTGTGCATTGTTTTCATTTGTGATGCTTTAGTGGCTTTTCTTGGCGGAAAAAAGTAAACAAAAAACAAAATATAAATTTGTGGTGAAAATGGCGGATTTATGGTTAGTAAAAGTGGTTTACTTTAAAGATTGTAGTTTAACTTATGATTTTTTAATAATATCTGTATATGCATAGTGAAAAAAAGTGGAACCATGAGAGGAAGAAATTACTTATAGAAATAAGATTGAAGTATGAGCCAGATTTCGTTGCAAAAAAAAAAGAGGAACACACTTTGGGAGCAAATAATGCGGGATGTGAAGGAAATAGACAACACATTCCCATTCTCCAAGGACGAAAGTACCAGATGTTTTGTTAATATAATGGGCACCTACAAACGAATAAAAAAACGTATCAACACATCTGGAAAAGGCGCAACAAATTTCCAAATATTGGATGAAGTTTTCGGCAGCCGCAGTAGTGATATTGTGCCTGATGCCATGCTGGAATCTTCCCTTGAGTCCTTAATGCAAGATTTAAGTAATGATTCACCCGATAGCCCTACGGTGAAGGACTTAGATGCAACATTACCTAGTACTAGACAAATCTTAGAATTCAAGTATGTTTTACGTTTAACTTTGAATAAATTTTTCACATTAAGTTTTAAGTGCAAGATGAATTGTTTTTTGTTTATTTTTTTTTCTATAAGTGCAAAATGAACTGACTGTTATTTTATTTTTGTTTTTTCTTTATTGGGATTAATAAAGTTTAAAAAGTCCAAACTGTTTTCAATTATGCAGACAATAGCGTGGCCAGTGCATCCCTTTTTGCTTTCGCCTCCCTTTGTCCCGATGTAGTCGTATCTTCGACTATTTGGGGCTCTGTATTAAAGGGTTGCAAGAATTAATTGACGCTATGAATGCAACAGAGAATTTATGAATTCATCTCATAACTCGAGTTGATCGCCGACGCTGAGTTGGAATTATGTGAATGCAGATACAGAGAAGACATTGTGAGTTGTTGTTTATCGCTAGCAGGTAGACTCAGCTCATTCCTCTCATAAACAAACCCAACTCACACTCATATCATTAACCAGCAGTGAATGCAAAGCGTTAGCGTTCGCTTAGTAGTGGAATAGTGTGTGATCGTCACTTATTGTTATGCGAATTCATTGTTTCTCTCATTCTTTTAACAGAACAGGGTGCACCCATAGCCGTAGACGCTTAACCGAGACAGTTTATTAAATATTTAAATTCGTCATTTGTTTTGTGCATACGAAGATAAAAGGGGGTAAAATAGTTTTGGCATGGCATAATGGATGTAAGTAATTGACCGCGAAACTCAGTGCAATTGTTTGCTAATATTTGCCATGTTGTAATACAATTTGCACCTGTGTCTCTGTTTTACAAAAATATGTAACATTAGATGAATCTGCATCGTCAACCCAGTCGACGCCTGTACTAAGGCAGCAGCTTAATGAAATTAAGGATACTATAGTGAAATGCAAATATATGTACAGTGGTTATTGAAGCTAGAAAAGCAAGGTTTGGGAAATTTTTGGCAAGGTTGAAAATAGTGGCAGTTTGGTAAGAGATGTTGTTGCATGCAAAAATTGTAACAGCGTTTTGAAATTTATGAATAGCACGTCTAACCTTGTGAAACATAAATGCTATAAAAATTTAAAAAACCGTTCGGATAACTCAAAGATATTAGTGGACAACGACACAAAAAAAATGTTGCTGATACGTTCACTGAATGGGTCACTAAAAATTGCAGACCATTCAAGATGATCGAAGATGCAGGACTGAAAAAATATACGGATCTAATGCTTTCAATTGGAGCTAAGTATGAGTCGAACGTATATACTGATCAACTATTACCTCATCCAACAACGATATCCAGAAACATAGACAATCTATACAGTATAGCCCACGATTCCTTAAAATTAGAACTAAGTGAACTTAATACCTTTGGACTTACCTCAGATTTATGGACCGATAATTATTTAAAACAATCGTTTTTGTCTATGACTATTCACTATACAAAAAGCGGAAAAATTGGAATGAAAAATTGGGATTTTGAATCTTGTAGCAGTAAGTATTTGTTGAAACGGTATATATTTGCAGATATGTATGTGCACGTACTATATGTGGTGTCAAGTACAACAATTTGTTGTAATTTCAAGAAATATTTACCACAATTGCACACTAATATTTCAGTGCTCGCAGCTGTACATACGTATTTTCAATCAAACTTGATATCTCGTAGGAGCACCGACTAATAAATTGTTACAGTTTACAAATGAAGAAAAAAATTATATAAAACTACCTTGCAAAAACATGCTAGAAGCATTGATTTTTGAGCAAGGTCAAAACAATAACGAAAGTAGTCAATTAAATTCTCTCTCAAATGATAAGGAACAACTTTTCTCAGGATTTCTTCAGCCTTCAAATCCAACAAATAATCTTGATCGAGTTCAAAATGAATTACTATTATACGAAAATGTTAACGAAGTAATGCACGCCAATTTTGACGTTTTATAATGGTGGGAATCAAATAAACTTAAATTTCCGTTACTTTTTAAATTAGTAGGGCCTCGTCTGAGAGAATATTCTCAAATGCCAAAAATTTACTTTCTGAAAAGCGTTGTGCTATTGGGTCTAACCCTATTACTGTAGGAAAAACCATGTTTTTACATACGAATATGTAAATTAATTAATTATTTCTAGAGTTTAAACTAATAAGAAACACATGTGCAACATTGAAAACGAATTTGGTAATTATCTTTTCTAAATTTCTGAAGTCATTAATTCTTTAAATAAATTATTTTTAAGTTCAAAAAGACTGGTGAATGTTTTACACATTTTTTTTAAATAAATGAATTATGCATATATTGTATATTTTTGTTAAATAAATGAATTGCTTCTTTTTTGTTTAAGCTTTTAATAGCGCAATTTTTTTAATTTATATGAGACTGAAGGGCTTTACATTTTATTTTTTAGTACAAGAATTATGTGTATATTTTTTTGTTGCACGAGTATAAGTGAATTTCTTTTTTATTTTATAGTTTAGAATACATAAAAATAAAAAATACTTTTGTATCCATGTATGGTATTTGATACTTTTCATTATAATTTCATTTCATGATATGTATAAGTTTCTCGTTAGTCGATATAAAGAGACTCGTACGTCGCACGTACGTATGTTTTTTGGTTTTCCCTAATGTTTTTTTTTACGATTTATCGACAGCTTATTAGCATAACTAATAAAAATGTGATACTTTGGAACTAAAAGTTGCATGTATTTTGGGATTTAAAAAGAGTTTTTTTTCAATTGTTCCAAAGGACAGGTTTTAGTTCTAAAATATTTTTATTTTTTATAATATTTTGTTGAATCTATAAATCCCTAAATAAACTTCATGAAAAATTGCAATAAAATTGAATATTGGAAACATTTTTTTTATCCACATTCGTATGTAATTATCTATGCGTATTTACATACTTCTTTCTAGTCGTGCAACTAGAATAACTCGAGTTAACAGTTGTTAATTCACACGAACATCATTCACTCAGCCAACATCCTTCTTGCACAGAATTAATTCACACCAACACAATGAAATGCTTTGGTAGACCAATTCTACAGAGAGTGGATCGTTACTTGTGAGAGTGCTATGAGTTGAGCGAACTCGTTGTTGTTCTCACTAATGAGACTCGGTCCTTATTTTACCCAAACATTAGAATTAATTTTTACGTTGTGTGAGTGAGTGCAAGTTGAAATTTTTGGACAGTGACTCTAAGTTTGTTTTTTGCGTATTCATGCAGCCCTTTACTCTGTATGTGCTTTTTCTTCATCTATTTCATCGACTAAGTAGCCTTCATTTTCAATTATTATGTTATGATCAACCATGCATGTGATTGTAATTAATTTTGGCATATATGGACGTTGAGCTTCGATGTATTTGAGAATTCTAAATTTTTTTTTAAAACACCAAATGCCTGTTCCCCAACAACGCGAGTTGAAGACAGAATCGCATTGTGTTTTGACTGCATTGGTGTTAAGAACCCGTTATCACGATAGGGCACCATAAGGAACAATTCTAATGGATACCCTCCATCGCCCAACAAATGGTAATTAGAACAGATTTTAATCTCCTTGCTAATTATAGCTTTCCTGACAGAGCTCTTTTGCCAAACTGATGCGTCGTGGACCTGGACAGCCGATAAATGCATCTATAAACCACATTCGACTACCTACAATAGCCTGAAAAAAATATTTCCAGTTAATAATTGCAAAATAGTTAATTTTTTACCTGTGTAATGATTGAATACGTTCCCTTTCGGTTGCGATAGCTGATTTCATCTTTGATTGGCTGCGAAATTGGAATATGAGTTGCGTCGATGCATCCAATTACAAAAGGAAAATGATTATACCGCAGGTTTGTAAATTCTTCATTTACTTGTTTTTGGTCCGCTGCAGTTTTGGGAAATTTGATTACATCTCCCTTCAAGCGGCAAATCATTTTAATTATTTTCAGAAACACCTTATATGCGAGGCCAGCTGCCACACCAAACCGATCGCTGACATCTCTTAAAGAGGAATTATTGCTTAGCTTCCAAATTGTTATTTGTAAAGCTTTTTTCAACGTTATTGCTGTACGTCCAGTTTCACTTGAATTCCACCAGGGCTTAATCGCAATCTGCAACTTCTTTACACTTGTGGTATTAGTTTTATCAACTTACTTAATACTCTACGTATTTTATAATAAAAACCTGAAATGTACTTCGAAAATGAGAATAAAATACATCGTCTTCCATGTTTTCGATTACCTTACAAAAATTTTCGGTTTTTGGAATTCTTCTCCGTGAATTTTCGCTAGCTAATAATGCAAAACGACGGCGTTTTCTTTTGTTTTTTATATTTTTTATAACACTGCTGCTTGATTCTCTATTATCAGCCAATTCCGAGGCTGTTTTCAAAAGAATACATCAATATTCTTGCACATTCATTTAAAAAAACTTTATTGTCGAATATGTTAATGTTAGTGATGCAAGGTACCAATCTTTTGCGCGTTCATAAATGCAGTAAAATGCCAACAGTTTATTTGACAAAGCAGTGTTGCCATGCAATATTGCTTTGCATTGTAAATGAATTTGTTTGCAGGGTTGCATTGCAAACTGCGTTTATGAAGTCAGCCATAATAATTTCACGTTTTGGGCCAGTTGATTGGCCACCAAAATAGTGTTATATCGCACCGTTAGACTTTTCTTGTGGAGATATGTAAAGTCTATGCGGACAATCCCGCTTCCATTTAGGCCTTGGAACAAAACATCAGGAGTGTCAGTCGCCTGTTACCAGTCGAAATGTTCGAACAAGTCATCAATCATATCTTCAAAAAATAAACACGAAATAATGTTCTTTCGAATGATAATAAACACTACCCATTAAATTTGAAGTTTATGTGTTTCTTTTTAAGTGGAGAACCTTGAAATGGATCACCCTTTACAAACAAATTTAATTTAATTCTTCCATTTTAAAGATTGAAAATCGATAATAAATGCCATTATTGTAACAAAATTTTGCAAAAATGGTACTTCAAATTTTCCATCTAACGTCTACAAATTTTCTTAATCAGACTATAGCTCAGCATCACTAAATACCAAAAATGTGGGGCCGGCGACCATAGCTGACTTATTATAAAAATATCAGTCCATCGGTGAGGTCTGGTTTTGAAAATCCGAAAGAATATTTTTATGATAACGTCATACCATTGTACCAAACATTTTATGGCTTTGCGATACCTTTTTTTTCAATCACCTCGTGTTATTTCAAAATACTTGTACATCTGTATAACATACATATGTATATTTATGGTATAATGCAAGAAGTCAGCTTCTCTTTTTTCGCGTAAACACATAATAGCGTGTATCTTCCTTTGATAACCGTTTATGTGAGCACCAATCACTAAGCAATATACATACCGATACTACAGCAGGACTCAAAATAAAATAAATCTACTTTTTTATTATAACACAGTGCTACAGAAAAGAATGAAATCAAAATACCTGGGACGTGATGCCATTTTTTCTGGTAAGTCTTGTCAAGTAGGTAACTTCCAAACTACTGAAGTTATTTAAACGAGACTCAGTAAGAACATTCTTACCTAATTAACCAAGGAAGGTTAGTGTTGCATCAGGACGGAATCTAACCATTGCCACACCCACAAAATGCCGATAGTTGAAAACCTATGCAGTGCTATAATTAAGCCTCAAATTAAGGAAACACCCAAACTATAATTTGTCGAGGCCATCGAACATGGTCGATCCTTATTTTGTTCATATTGGCCAATATATTTATTTGGTATAAAGTCAACCAGATTTGTTTTCACATTTTTGTGTTTAAACATGAAGATAAATTACATTACATGTAGTATATGTATATTACATAAGGTGTCCTTTATTTTTTAAAGTTTTAAATTTCTATCGCTTAGATCTTAGTTTTGTTCATTTGCCTTTAAAACACTCGGAAATAAATTTTTACTCTATTAGGAGTACGTGCCGACTTGCATCCAACCATGTTCATACATGTTGCGCGGCAGTAGTGGTGCGTACTCGTATTAACGGCATTTGTCGTTTGTTCTCAATTTTTCTCGCGCTTAGCATGTATTGTTATATATCAGAGAGCTGCAACGAGTATGATTAAATCAGAACAAACAGTCGTGCCAAAAAAACAATCAAATCAATTCAGTTCAGCATAGACAACATTGTTAATCAATTCGCGTATCTGCCAGCGTCAACTGACCTGATGCAACACGAACAATCTGTTCTTCGGCAATCACGATCGTGTAAATGTATGGCTGGCTTCGGTTGCAATCGTATCATGTCACTGATTTGAATCATGTGTGGCAAAAAATGTATCAGCTTTGAAAATGTGCGCGTGTTAAAAATTTTCGAAGCGTAAACAATGGAAATAGCATCGAATGCGTACATTTGTACATACATACATATATACATACATTTGTTGTATGTATGTATGTACTCGATGGAATTTGCGTTTTACATATATGAGTAACATATTCATATATATACATATGTACATACATGTGTATACAAAACATATGTAGTTGAAATAGAACAGAAGTGCACTAGAGAAAATCAGTGTTTGGGGGATGATATACAAACCGAACGCTGTCGATCATTTCAATCAATGAAGCATGAGTTTGCATCACTTTGAGTATTTTTTGCTGATACGAACGTTCATAAACAAATCAGGTATAAGCCGATCGCTAGTGATACAAAATTGTTCTCTATCGCTGATTTGAAGAAAACAGTTCGCTTCGTGTACATGAATTGAACTGGTAGAATCAGACAGAGTAACGGATCAGTACTTAAGTTTAAACAAAAATTTATTACTCGTTGCAGGTCTCTGCCAGACACCCAATTCTACAAATCCAAACCCGTGATTATGCTCATCGGTGGTGATATCAATCCAAGTATTATACTCGGTGGAGTAAAAAGCAACATACTAGGTTCACTATTAATATAAGCGAGCCTTACTCAAAAGATCCGAGGTAAAGATAGAATATGGCAAAGCAATTGTGGAATATTTGAAACTCGGACAAATGAACAACTTAGAATATGATCACTATGTTAAAGCAATGTAATATTATTTACGCACCATGCAGTCATTAAACCCGACCGAAAAACCACGAAATTGCGTGTGTACAAGACACTCACCCATTAGCAGCCAAAATACTTCGCCAGGAAATGTATTACTACCTAGATCCCATGACCTAATCACGGAAAACGCTATGAACTTATTTCGCTCTGAAGTCTCAGGATACGCACTGCGAAAAATGGACCTCAATCACCGACACATTCTGAAAGGCCTTCTACAGGATCATCTCTTAGACATCGAATCACTCAACCTTCCTGAACCCGAAAACAGGAAACTCCTGGGCATTTCATGGAATTCAAAAAAGGATTAATTTTTCTTCCTCGTCAATCTAATGGAGAAAACACGCCCACACCAAACGTGAAGTTTTATCAGACATAGCAAAATTGTTTGACCCAGCCGGTTGGCTTAGTCCAATGATAATCATGACAAAAATAATAATGCAACAAATATGGCTAGATAAATCTGACTGGGATGAAAGCTTAAAGCCACTCACCCTTTATAGATGGAACAGTTTCGTCAAAGATTGAAATGCCCATATGGACCCATTGTTCCCCCTAACCATTATGGAATTCCACGGCTTGTCTGGTGCTTCAGAAAAAGCATATGCCGCAACACTCTATATTAAGTCTCAGTTAGGTTTAAAATATGGACAATTTTCTTAGTGACAAAAACAAGAGTTGCTCCCATTAAAACCGTATCCATTTTAACTCTGCGGGCGGTCCTCCTAGGTAACCTTGTTGACTCTACTCTACCCCAACTACACCCTTACCCAATATGGAAGTTACTTTTGGACTGACCACCATAGTTATCGCTTTGTTTAACAAACCACAATGTTTATGGACTACACTCGTTTCTCAAGCCGAGGATGTGCCCCCAAAGAACTATGGTGGCACGGACACCAATGGTTACAAAAACACACAACATGAATGAAGTTAGTTATTTAAAGTTCATTATTGACTTTAAATCCGTTAATTTACCTTAAAGGAGTTATACGAATTGACGGAAAATTAACCAATCCCGCAGTACTATCATATAATGAGCGTCACCCTATCCTACTACCCTATAGTAATCGTATGTCAAATTTACTAACTCAATTCACCCATTTGACAACATTACACGGCACAAATCAGTTAGTTCTTTTCCAAATAGAATTATGGATGCCCAAAGCAAAGAACTATTTAACCAGGCCATTTGCTGCCACTGGTACAACCTTTGCTGGACCCTATGACATCGAAAACTCCACTGGGAAAGCATGTATGTATCATCATCAAAGGACATAAAAGTGCATTTGTATGCCTCTCAACTAAAGCAATACATCTCGAATCCATTAGAGATCTCACTATGCAAGCTTTTCTAGCAGCATTCACCCGTTTCTTCTCAAGGCGTGGATGTCCGGGCAAACTTTATTCAGACAACGGAACAAACTTTATAATTTTAACAGCTTCACAGTTGCTAACTAAAGATCGGAAGTATGGTACTTTAATATCCCTCCATCACAAAAATTGTTATAATAAGTATAAAAAAACTTTAAAGTTTTGAAATGGCTCCAAAACCCAGCAACTCACCTAGTCCTCGTAGTAGTTCCACACTTACCATCCAGTCCCGTAGACACAATCGGCGTTTCCAGTCAACCCTCCCAAATATTCTTGAGAAAAAGGAAAGGACAGTAGGATGCACAAGTAGAAATCGATGTTCCCTTTGTCATGGGAAACATCGTTCATCTCTTCATGGGCATCCGAGGCATACCCAGCCAACAATGTAAATGTTGAGAAATCAAAATCTCAACCACTTGAGATAAATACCCTCATACCATCCTTACTGGCTAAGCAGACCCTCATACCCACAATGATGATCCGTTTGAAAAACGATGGTATAGGACATTAAGTTCGAGCAATTTTAACCCTTAACCTTAAAATGACGAATATAGCGGCCGAACTCCTAAAAAAATTGAAATTGCCAATCACGTATCTCAAAACTTTTCGTATTTGTAGCATAAAAATTAGCTAAAATAATGATAATAAGTTTTTTTGGAATGCAGAGAGTCTTAAGTGACGATGTCCAAACGCCGTTTGAACAATTAATCTTCGCTGACTCTCAATTCCAGACTGAAGCCTGACTGGCACTTTACAACCATCTAAGTATACCAATTACTAAGTACCCTAACTCATTTCAAAACTTTCAATTAATATATGTTACCCTAGTAATATATTATTATTTCGCAGATTTTGCAAGGTGGATGTTTAATCCAAATAAGTACTCCTCTGCATTGCACCTCCATTACTTTATGTAATTTGTGAGAGTAATGCAGAGGAGTACTTATTTGGAATATCAACCGCCTCAACTTCGCTCAACACATACGAAACAGGAGAAAAGAAGCAGTACTTTTTCCCGCGTAAGTAAGACATTTAATACAAAGTAATAAAACGAACACTACTTCACATTAAAAATCAGTACAAAAAGAAATAAATATTACCTCAAGCTACAACATAAAATAATACGTATACAGATACAATACAAGAATCCACACAAAATTTAGCATAGATACTCCACAGCGAGGGAATTAACGCTCGCTCAAGGATATCGTTTATTGTGATATCAATAGAATGGCATAGTTAAATTGGCAATGTAGATATTTTATTGGTTCGCAAATCACCTAAGGAATAGTACATACAAAAATACGTATGATGTAACAACATCTTCACACTTTCTGCATCAAAGCAATGCCCTCCGGCTGCAATACACTTCTTCTTCTTAATTGGCGTAGACACCGCTTACGCGATTATAGCCGAGTTGACAACAGCGCGCCAGTCGTTTCTTCTTTTCGCTACGTGGCGCCAATGATATTCCAAGCGTAGCCAGGTCCTTCTCCACCTGGTCCTTCCAACGGAGTGGAGGTCTTCCCCTTCCTCTGCTTCCCCCGGCGGGTACAGCGTCGAATACTTTCAGAGCTGCAGTGTTTCTGTCCATTCGGACAACATGACCTAGCCAGCGTAGCCGTTGTCTTTTAATTCGCTGGACTATGTCAATGTCGTCATATATCTCGTACAGCTCATCGTTCCATCGAATGCGACATTCGCCGTGGCTAACGCGCAAAGGACCATAAATCTTGCGCAGAACTTTTCTCTCGAAAACTCGCAACGTCGACTCATCAGTTGTTGACATCGTACAAGCCTCAGCACCATATAGCAGAACGGGCATTATGAGTGACTTACAGAATTTGGTTTTTGTTTGTCAAGAGAGGACTTTGCTTCTCAATTGCCTACTCAGTCCGAAGTACCACCTGTTGGCAAGAGTTATCCTGCTTTGGATTTCCAGTGTGTTTACACTGGTTCCAAGATAGACGAAATTATCTACGACTCCAAAGTTATGACTGTCAACACAGACGTGAGTGCCAAGTCGCGAGTGCGACGACTGTTTGTTTGATGACAGTAGATATTTCGTCTTGCCCTCGTTCACTACCAGACCCATTTGTTTTGCTTCCTTGTCTAGTCTGAAGAAAGCAGAGCTAACGGCGCGGGTGTTGAGGCCGATGATATCAATATCATCGGCATACGCCAGTAGCTGTACACTTTCATAAAAGATGGTACCTTCTCTATTAAGTTTTGCAGCTCGAACTCTTTTCTCCAGAAGCAGATTGAAAAAGTCACACAATAGGGAATCGCCTTGTCTGAAACCTCGTTTGGTATCGAACGGCTCGGAGAGATCCTTCACGATTCTGACCCAACTCGTAAAGGCAGCTCCTTTTCGTGCTGTCGAAAGCAGCTTTGAAATCGACGAAGAGGTGGTGTGTGTCGATTCTTCTTTCACGGGTCTTTTCCAAGATTTGGCGCATGGTGAATATCTGGTTGTTGATTTTCCAAATCTGAAGCCACACTGATAAGGTCCAAACAGTTTGTTGACGGTGGGCTTTAATCTTTCATATAATACGCTCGATGGAACCTTATACGCGATGTTGAGGAGGCTAGTCCCACGGTAGGTGGCGCAGATTGTGGGATCACCTTTCTTATGGATTAGGCATGGCACACTTAAATTCCAATCGTTGGGCATGCTTTCGTCCGACCATATTTTACAAAGAAGCTGATGCATGCTCCTTACCAGATCTTCGCCGCCGTGTTTGAATAGCTCGGCCGGCAATCCGTCGGCACCTGCCGCTTTGTTGTTCTTCAGGCGGGCAATTGCTATTCGAACCTCTTCATGGTCGGGTAATGGAACGTCTGCTCCATCGTCATCTATTGGGGAATCGGACTCTCCTTCTCCTGTTGTTGTGCGTTAACTGCCATTCAGCAGGCTGGAGAAGTGTTCCCTCCATAATTTAACTATGCTCTGGGCATCAGTGACTAGATCACCTTTGGGGGTTCTACAAGAGTATGCTCCGGTCTTGAAACCTTCTGTAAGCCGCCGCATTTTTTCGTAGAATTTTCGAGCATTACTCCTGTCGGCCAGCTTGTCAAGCTCTTCGTACTCACGTATTTCGGCCTCTTTCTTCTTCTGTCCACAAATGCGTCTCGCTTCCCTCTTCAACTCTCGGTTTCTATCCCATCCCGCACGTGTAGTGGTCGATCGTAACATTGCGAGGTAAGCAGTCTGTTTTCTCTCCGCTGCGACACAGCACTCCTCGTCGTACCAGCTGTTCTTTTGCACTTTCCGAAAACCAATGGTTTCGGTTGCAGCTGTACGTAAGGAGTTCGAAATACTGTCCCACAGTTCCCTTATACCGAGTTGTTGATGAGTGCTCTCAGAGAGCAGGAGTGCAAGCCGAATAGAAAATCGTTCGGCTGTCTGTTGTGATTGCAGCTTCTCGAGGTCGAACCTTCCTTGTGTCTGGTGGCGTGCGTTTTTTGCTGCACAGAGGCGTGTGTGAATCTTAGCTGCAACAAGATAGTGGTCCGAGTCGATGTTAGGACCTCGGAGCGCACGCACATCTAAAATACTGGAGACGTGTCTTCCGTCTATCACAACATGATTGATCTGGTTGGAAGTTTTTCGATCCGGAGACAGCCAGGTAGCTTGATGAATCTTCTTATGCTGGAATCTAGTGATACAGATAACCATATTTCGGGCCCCGGCGAAGTCAATCAGCCTCAACCCATTTGGGGATGTTTCGTCGTGGAGGCTGAATTTACCGACCGTAGTGCCAAATATACCTTATTTGCCCACCCTGGCGTTAAAGTCGCCAAACACGATTTTGACATCGTGGCGGGGGCAGCTCTCATAAGCGCGCTCCAAGCGCTCATAGAAGGCATCTTTGGTCACATCGTCCTTCTCTTCCGTCGGGGCGTGGGCGCAAATCAGCGATATGTTGAAGAACCTCGCTTTGATGCGGATTGTGGCTAGACGTTCATTCACCGGAGTGAATGATAGTACTCGGCGACGGAGTCTCTCTCCCACCACGAATTCAACACCAAACTTGCGCTCCTTTATATGGCCACTGTAGTAACTTTCACAAGGTCCTACTCGTCTCTGTCCTTGTCCCATCCATCGCATTTCTTGGACGGCGGTGATGTCAGCCTTTATTTTTCCGAGGACATCAACCAGCTGGGCAGCGGCACCTTCCCATTTAAGGGACCGGACATTCCAGGTGCATGCCCTAATATCATTGTCCTTATTTCGTTTGCCTTGGTCGTCATTACAAAGAGGGGTTTCTCATCCGAGGCTGTTGGTAGTTTTTCATTGAGGTGTTTTTTTACGTGGCGGGTCCCAAAACCAGCGCTCAACCCTATGTAGGGGATGTTTCGCCTTCTCACTTTAGCTCGCCTTCGATCGGATGTTCTTAGGCTACCCAGAGGATACTTGGTCAAAGACCGGAAGCCGTGAGCTGCTTGAGTCATATTTCAGTTTCATATATAGTTTCAATTCAGTCTAAGCGGTGTCCTCGGAGTGGTTATGTGAATTTGCTGAATAGCCAGAAGATAAATGAAGGTAAATCAGGCGAATGCGGTGATTGCGGCACTATATAAGTTTAAAATGTGGCGAAATGATCACGAATAACCAATGCAGTATGAGACGGTGCATTATCGCACTTCTTTGTTTAATAAATTCAGACATATGTAGAAAAAATCGAAGAATTCACTTTTATAGCCTCACAAAGCGACGAGTATCTCAAATACTAATTAATATTTTGACGTAAAATTCAGCATAGATGTCACTAACAGTACTACCAACGTACAGAAAAAAAATTTACCGATTCGAAAACACGCGAAGTATAAATTAAAAATTAACTTTTCAATTTGAAAACAGTAGTATACATACATGCTTCTTGTTATAGTGAATAACAGTGTAGGAGTAGAGCAGAAGAGGGTTGCTCTCACGCCCTGTATCGAATCATATGGTAATGTTTTGTTCAAAATACATCGAATGAAGTTGCAAAATCGACGGCTAAATCTCAAATATTACACGTAAGAAAACACAAACTTGATCGTTCTTTTTAAATATTGCATTGTTCTGTGCAATGCTTCAGGAATATTTGTGAGCTATTATGTACTCATCTCAAATTATGATTCAACTTTTTCCTGTTCAGTTACAACTATCACTTTATATATACATATATATACTATATATACATTATATATGTATGCAAACAAATACCACTGTACCCTGCCAGTAGCTGTGTGAAATTATTTTGTATTTTTGAAGTAAAAAAATTTCAAATGATTTTTACATGAATATAGAACACATGCTTACGTTTTGAAATAAATTTTTTTTTATTTATGAATTTTTTTGTGCAATTTTCAGCCACATCGGCTCGGCCATTTTTGAGTTATAACTAGGGGTGTGCGATTATTCGAAATTTCGAATTATTCGACGCGAATCGAACCGAATTATTCCATCTGAGATTCGACCCGAATATTCGCATAATTCGAATATTTCGAATAATCCGAATATTTCGAATAATTTTAATATTTGACTATTTGCATGATTTTTTAATTAGCGCCACTGGTATCTTAATCTCGTCCATGCATCTGTCGTTATGTTTAATTGAATATTATGATATAGAAATTTTAAATAGAGGAATGTTGTTCCATTAAAACACTTGAACAAACGAACTTCTTAGAAATACATAAGTATTTACATAGAGACGTTTATGAGTTTATGAGTAATTATATTGTTCAAAATGTTGTTAATAAATGTCTAAATCAATTTGAATTAAATAATAGTTTTATTTTTTTTAATTTTATTCTATTACTGCAATACAATAATCTATTTAAGATATTACTTCTTCGAACTTTATAGTTCGAACTATTCGAATAATGCGAATAATATTTGACTCGAATATCGAATCGAACCGGATTCACACACCCCTAGTTATAACTGTAGACACAAATTGCGAAATTTTTGATTTTGCGAAAAAGGCCGCCGTTAGAACCTCCTCCAAAACTAAAGGAATACCCGTGCAAATGATCACGTATTTCCATGCTGTAGTTCGGGCGTAATGCGCGGACATACAAAAAAGGCGTTTCAGGTTTATTTATAAGACTAGGGGATCCGACCACGTGTAGCTGTGGTATACATTTTATACTATCTACTATTCATATAATAAACTATTCAATACAGTGAAAATTGTAATTATTTACTAATAAAGGCGAAAACATTTCTTTCGGTATAAGAATTCAAGGGATTGTACTTGAGGTTTAATTTTAAAAATGTTCATACAAATAAATTAAATTAAAAAATAACAAATTTAAGGCTGCTTTCTCAATGTCTGGTTACCAGCCTTTCTGTCCAGTTAATAGAGTTGTCCGCTTAATAGATTGAACTTAATAAATATTAACTAACTCGGTTCAGTAGTTTATGAGTCCATTGCGGACAAACAACCTGACACCTACTTTTTATATATAAAGATTACAAGAATATGTATGTGTAAAAAAATATTCCAGGACTGGAGAAATCGTTGGCATGAGTGTAGTACATTTGCGGGATTTCTTTGAAGACGACAAAACCAATATTGATGAATAATTAAATATTTTGCGTTTTATTTACAATTTCCGGGTCCTTTTTTGTCAGTTGTAAGATTTAATTTTTATGCCCAATTTTTTATTTTCGAGCTGTTGACTGTCGCCTTTTGAAGCAACTCAATCAGACCCAATTTTCGACTTCTGCGGGGGAACTGAAGTGCTGCTCAGCCCATGCGTGCTCAACCAATGGTAATGGAGTAGCAGCTCTCAGCCATGTCCCTTTATTGTATCCCTAACCCGATATTGCTTTGTGTGCAGGTGCATTGTAGCATAACAAAATTACTTTCCGTGTCTTCTGGCCAATTCTGGTCGTTTTTCGATCACCACATGATTCAAATTGATCATTTTTTGTTATAAGTATTAACAGTTGCCAGGTTTTAGGTTTTTGTGAACCCAGGATACACAGAGGATTGCTTTCTTTCATTAATTATACCGAAATAACCCATGGTTTTCTCCGTTTCTTTTTCTTCTTTACTGAAACAGCTTACGCAATTATAGCTGAATTATCAACAGCGTGCCAGTCGTTTCTTCTTTTGGCGACAATTCCAAGCGAAGCCAGCTCCTTCTCCACCGGGTCTTGGAGGTCTTCCTCTTCCTCTGCTTCGCCTGGCGGGTATTGCGTCGAATACTTTCGGAGCTGGAGTGTTTTCGTCCATACGTACGATATTACCTAGCCCCCACAGTCGCCGTTTCTTAATTCGCTGAATTATGTCAATGTCGTCGTATATCTCATACAGCTCATTTTTCCATCTAATGCGTTATTTGCCGTGGCCAACGCGCAAAGAAAAATAAATCTTTCGCCGAACCTTTCTCTCGAAGACTCATAATCTGGTGTTGTCATCGTTCATGCCACTGAAACAAATAGCAGGACGGGAATAATTAGTGACTTATAGCTTTGTTTTTACTCGTCGAGAGAGGACTTTACATAGTCCGAAGTAGCACGTGTTGGATTTCCAGGCTGACATTGATGGTGGCGTTTATACTGGTTCCACGATAGACGAAATTATCAAAATATTCAAAATTATGGCTGTCAGCAGTGACGTGAAAGCCTGGTCGCTAGTCCGACGACTGTTTGTTTGATGACAAGAGATATTTCGTGAAAAGAATATCGACACACACCACATTTTCGTCGATTTCAAAGCTGCTTTTGACAGCACGAAACGGAGCTGCCTTTATGCCGCGATGTCTGAATTTGATATCCCCGAAAAACTAATATGGCTGTGAAAACTGACGTTGAGCAACACCAAAAGCTCTTTCAGGATCGGAAAGGACCTGCCCAAGCCGTTTGATACTAAACGAGATTTCAGACAAGGCGACTCCCTTTCGTGCGACTTCTTCAATCTGCTGCTGGAGGAAATAATTCGAGCTGCAAGCTTAATCGAGCAGGTACTTCTATAAGAGTGTACGGCTGCTAGCGTACTGCGATGATATTGATATCATTGGTCTCAACACCCGCGCCGTTAGTTCTGCTTTATCCAGTCTGGATAACCAAGCAAAGCAAATGGGTCTGGTGGTGAACGGGAGCAAGACGAAATCCTCAAACAAACAGTCATTGCATTCGCGACTTGAATCTCACGTCACAGTTGACAACGTCCGGTGTGTTTAACGTGGGTACCTGCTGACGACAGCATTACCCCACGGCGTTCAAAAGCATAGCGGATCAAATCAATGCGTTTATCAGCGCCCTGAATATGTTAGGCATTTTCAGTACCAATTGGCAGTTTGGAATGGACACTCTAACCGCCTTGGTCAGGTTCGAGGCCCATCTTATAACTCTGCCGTGCTTAGGGTTCGGTACCAGGTTGCAATGCAACTCCATATTCAACTGACGAAGTTCTTTCTTCCCGCATTTGGGTTTTAACCTCTAACATCACGATACTCCCCGAGGGGCCACTCCGCATGAGCAGGTTCGAGTAAACTCCAAGGGCTCCTGCTCCCCCATTGTACCAGAAGCTAATACCAGTTGAGCTTCCATAATGCTCTGGACTGGTGGCCAGGGGTTCGACCACGTACACACATCCCATACACACACAACTCATACAAAATCTAACCCCAATTCCTAGCTAACGCCTTCGCCGCTTAAACAGCTCACGCGCCAACATCACCTTAGCGTGCAAGGTGTACGGACGTGTTTTGTAATTCGCTCCGTGTATTCAAATTTTGCAAAAGTAAACAATTGAAAATAATAATATAAAAACAAACAAACGAATAAAAATCAGTGCACACTAATTGTTAATAATAATATAAACAAATAGTGCACAAAACAAATAGATAAAAAACAAAAAAAAACAAGTAAGGAAGCGCTAAGTTCGGGTGTCACCGAACATTTTATACTCTCGCATGATAAAGTGATAATCGAGATTTCATTATCCGTCATTTACATATTTTTCAAATACCGTATTTGTGTAGAGTTTTATTCCGCTATCATCATTGGTTCCTAATGTACTATATATTATACAGAGAAGGCATAAGATGGAACTCAAAATAGCTTTATATTGGAAGAAGGCGTGGTTGTGAACCGATTTCATCCATATTTCGTACATGTTATCAGGGTGTTAATAAAATATTATATACCGATTTTCATTGAAATCGGTCTAGTAGTTCCTGAGATATGGTTTTTGGTCCATAAGTGGGCGACGCCACGCCCATTTTAAATTTAAAAAAAAAAGCCTGGATGCAGCTTCCCTCTACCATTCCTTTCGTAAAACTTAGTGTTTCTGACGTTTTTTGTTAGTCGGTTAACGCACTTTTAGTGATTTTCAACATAACCTTTGTATGGGAGGTGGGCGTGGTTATTATCCGACTTCTTCCATTTTTGAACTGTATATGGAAATGCCTGAAGGAAATGACTCTGTAGAGTTTGGTTGACATAGCTATAGTAGTTTCCGAGTTATGTACAAAAAACTTAGTAGGGGGCGGGGCCACGCCCACTTTTCCAAAAAAATTACGTCTAAACATGCCCCATTCTAATGCGATCCTTTGTGCCAAATTTCACTTTAATATCTTTATTTATGGCTTAGTTATGACATTTTATAGGTTTTCGGTCTCCGCGTGGCAGTGGGCCGATTTTGCCCATCTTCGAACTTAATCTTCTGATAGAGCCAAGAAATACGTGTACCAAGTTTCATCTTGATATCTCAATTTTTACTCAAGTTACAGCTTGCACGGACGGACGGACAGACGGACGGACAGACGGACGGACAGACGGACGGACAGACGGACGGACGGGCAGACAGACATCCTGATTTCAACTCTACTCGTCACCCTGATCACTTTGGTATATATAACCCTATATCTGACTCTTTTAGTTTTAGGACTTACAAACAACCGTTATGTGAACAAAACTATTATACTCTCCTTAGCAACTTTGTCGCGAGAGTATAACAAAAATGAGTGCTTCGCAGCCTCATTTCTTAAATGCCTACTTCAGCTTTGTCGACCCACAATAATAACAACAACTGGCAATAAAAAGTAGCAATCAAAAAAGGCCAATCTGTACACACTGGCATTAACCGCTACATTAATATAAAAAGAAAATTAAGTCCTTCAAAATCAGCGGTCAATCCCAAAAAATTTCAAGGCGGTACACAAAATAAGAATAAACCGGAAGTTTTAAATGGCAACAGATGTGCCTTACTAAGCAATGGATCAGACGACAATGCGAATGGTACCACCACAGTCGTTAATGCCAAACCACCTCCAATATATTTGCGCGAGCGTAGCAGTAATTCTCTTGTTGCTGAATTAAGTGAAATTGTAGGTACTAACAATGTTCATATAGTGCCTTTGAAAAAGGCAATATAGATGGAACAAAAACTCAGCCTAACACTGAAGAAAGTTTTATGGAGATAGTTAAATTTTTGTCAAATAAAAACAAGAACTATTATTCGTATCAACTGAAGAGCTCTAAGGGCCTAGTTCTTGTAATTAAGGGTATAGAGTCCGCCGTAGACTCTAGTGACGTCAAAGAAGCATTGGAAGAATGCGGTTCTGGTATTAAAACTGTTGTAAATATTTTTAATAGAAACAAAGTACCATAGCCAATGTTTAAAATTGAATTGATGCCAAATTCTAACCAACTAAAGAAAAATGAAATACACCCGATTTACAATTTAAAATATATGCTCCATCGCAGAATCACCGTTGAGAAACCACATAAGAGAAATGGTCCAGTACAATGTACTAACTGCCATGAACGTGGGCATACCAATTCATATTGCCCTCTACGCAGTGTTTTGTGGTATGTGGTGATTTACATCCCACTTCAAAATGCACGCTTAGGAAAGATGAATTAAATAAGTTAAGTTGTCGATTTGAAATCGAAGTTGTCACAGGGCATTCAAGCATGTCGTAACCAAATGCTTCAAACACCCCGTAACGAAATTATAGCAACCGCAGATAAAAGTACGAATCCTATTACTTCTAACAATAATAATAAGCAAAGAAGCTATGCAAATATGGCGAAAGGCAACACTGTACAAATGCAATTGCCGCAAAATCCTCGAAATGGAGGTATTGAAACTATGATCCTAAATTTTACGCAGTGTATGACACAATTTATGTCTACCATGCAAAACATGATCCAAGATTTAATAAAATCACAAAATCAAATGCTGCAAAATTTATTAAGTAAAAAATGAGCTTACTAAATGTTTGTATATGGAATGCTAACGGTGTTAACCATCATAAATTGGAACTTATTAAATTTCTGGATGAAAACGATATATATGTAATGCTTATAGCAGAAACTCATCTAACAAATAAAAATAATTTCAATATACCTTGATTTAGACTCTATGTTACAAATCATCCGGATGGAAAAGCGCATGGTGGCACGACACTGTCGATTAGAAATCGTTTAAACCACTATGCTCTAGAATCTCATGCTACACCACAGTTACAAGCTACAACAATATCACTAAAAAATCGGGGTTGTGATTTACACCTTACGGCTATAATCTGTCCACTTCGTTTTGAAATTGCAGATAGCGAATTTAAAGACTCTTTTGGAACACTAGGTCAAAGATTTCTAGCAGGTGGAGATTAAAACGCAGAACACACGTACTGGGGCTCACGTCTTATTAATCCAAAAGGACGACAGCTGTATCAAACTGTTATAAATAGGCACAATAACCTTGGCATAATATCTTCTGGTAACCCATATTCGGTAATCCAAAAGAGGGTCTAATTTCTTATAAAACGAATTGGCTAAAGTATGAAAAATTCGTGAGTAGCCACATTAATATTGAGTACAAAATAAATACGGAAAGAGATATTGACGAAAGCATAAGAGAAATCAATGAAATAGTAACCAGCGCAGCTGTCTTAACAAAACCAAACAAAAACTATAAGTTTGGGCTTGGTCCCAGAAAAATCACTAATAGAGAAATAGAAAAATTTGTAAATCAAAAAAGGCGTGCAAGAGGAGAATGGCAGATAAATCGCTCTCCTTCCACTCAGCTTTAATTAAAATCAGCTGTACGTAAATAAAAAAAGCGCTTAAACGTGAGGAAGAATTCAACACTGAAATGTATATAAAGAAGCTGTGTCCAAATTCTAGCAAGCAAAACTCCCTTTGGAAAGCCCAAAAGTCCATGAAGTCACCAAATGACTCCAACATGCCTATACGAGACATGGGTAGAAATTGGGCTCGAAGTGACGAGGAAAAGGCTAATTGTTTTGCAAATAACATAGAAAATTTATTTTGCCTAATTTTCCAAAGAACAACTTTAAGCTGTCAATCTTACCCAACACAGCTAAAGAGTCGCTCGAGTCTTTTAAGACTTCACCTTCTGAAATTAGTGGAATCATTAAATAACTTAATACAAAAAAGTAGAATTACTAACGAAATAAGGTAAGCATTTGAGCACAGGGAGTACTGTTAAGCAATATTTCTAGATGTAGCTCAGGCGTTTGAAAAGGTGTGGCACGAAGGCCTTTTATATAAAATTAAAAAAATTGTACCTTTAGAATTGTATAAAACATTCGAGTCTTATTTAAATAATAGACAATTTACGGTGAAATTAGGAGATTTCATATCTGATGAAAGCAGGGGCGGATCCAGAATATAGTTTTGGGTGGGAACTTTATAATTTTGTAATTGATTTAAAAAATGTTTAACTTTAAACTATCATTTTAATTGTTATATCGGGTGATTTTTTTGAGGTTAGGATTTTCATGCATTAGTATTTGACAGATCACGTGGGATTTCAGACATGGTGTCAAAGATCTTTCTCTTTGAGTCTTTCTCTCAGTATGCTTTGACATTTCATCATGAATAGACTTACTAACGAGCAACGCTTGCAAATCATTGAATTTTATTACCAAAATCAGTGTTCGGTTCGAAATGTGTTTCGCGCTTTACGTCCGATTTATGGTCTACATAATCGACCAAGTGAGCAAACAATTAATGCGATTGTGACCAAGTTTCGCACTCAGTTTACTTTATTGGACATTAAACCAACCACACGAATGCGTACAGTGCGTACAGAAGAGAATATTGCGTCTGTTTCTGAGAGTGTGGCTGAAGACCGTGAAATGTCGATTCGTCGCCGTTCGCAGCAATTGGGTTTGTATTATTCGACCACATGGAAGATTTTACGCAAAGATCTTGGTGTAAAACTGCATAAAATACAGCTCGTGCAAGAACTGAAGCCGAACGATCTGCCACTAAACGTCGAATTTTCAGTGAATGGGCCCTAGAAAAGTTGGCAGAAAATCCGCTTTTTTATCGACAAATTTTGTTCAGCGATGAGGCTCATTTCTGGTTGAATGGCTACGTAAATAAGCAAAATTGCCGCATTTGGGGTGAAGAGCAACCAGAAGCCGTTCAAGAACTGCCCATGCATCCCGAAAAATGCATTGTTTGGTGTGGTTTGTACGCTGGTGGAATCATTGGACCGTATTTTTCAAAGATGCTGTTGGACGCAACGTTACGGTGAATGGCGATCGCTATCGTTCGATGCTAACAAACTTTTTGTTGCCAAAAATGGAAGAACTGAACTTGGTTGACATGTGGTTTCAACAAGATGGCGCTACATGCCACACAGCTCGCGATTCTATGGCCATTTTGAGGAAAACTTCGGAGAACAACCATCTCAAGAAATGGACCCGTAAGTTAGCCACCAAGATCATGCGATTTAACGCCTTTAGACTATTTTTGTGGGGCTACGTCAAGTCTAAAGTCTACAGAAATAAGCCAGCAACTATTCCAGCTTTGGAAGACAACATTTCCGAAGAAATTCGGGCTATTCCGGCCGAAATGCTCGGAAAAAGTTGCCCAAAATTGGACTTTCCGAATGGACCACCTAAGACGCAGCCGCGGTCAACATTTAAAATGAAATTATCTTCAAAAAGTAAATGTCATGAACCAATCTAACGTTTCAAATAAAGAACCGATGAGATTTTGCAAATTTTATGCGTTTTTTTTTTTTAAAAAGTTATCAAGCTCTTAAAAAATCACCCGATACATGTTTCAACATTTAATTTACAGCATAAAATCGGATATAGAGGGTCTGTCGCAAAAGAAACAGAACTTTTTAAATATAACTGCTACTGGTGGCGCCATCTATTGGTGGGTATATGAAATAAAAAGTTTGATCTCTTGTTGACATTTCGTAAAAATTTTAAGACAATTGGATAACTACAATCGATGTTATCGAACAAAAAGTGACAGCAGCTTTTGGTCATCGGTCGTAAAATGCATTTTGAACAAAGAGCAAATATTAAATTTAGTTTTAAACTTAGGAAAACGTTTACTGAAACATTTCAAATGATGAAAAAAGTTTATGGTGATCAGTGCCTATCCCGTAGTAATGTGCATGAGTGGTTTAAGCGATTCCAAGAAGGTCGTGAGGACCTCTGTGACGATCAGAAGTCGGGCCGGCCAAAATCAGTGATTACCCAAAACAATATTGAAAAGTGCAGGAATTTATTAAGAATGAGCCGAAGAGTTCATCCCACCTGGCCAAACGATTAATGCTGTGTTTTACCTTTATGTTATGAAGCGTCTTTTGCCACGCATTCGTCGTGCTCGACCACAATACCGTGAGGCAGGGTCCTGGCGCCTGTTGCACGATAATGCGCCGTGTCATCGGTCAACGCTTGTCACTGATTTTTTGACAAAAAACTCCATATTAACCATTAATCACCTTAAAAAATGACCTTAAATACTCATTTGAAATGCTAATTGACCGGGCTAAACGCTGTATTCTGAAGCACAAACTACTTTGAATAAAAAAATATAACTTTTGGAAAATATTAATTTTTCGTTGTTTTTTTTAACAGTCCTGTTTCTTTTGCGACAGACCTTGTATATCATTATCGAAGTGCTGAGGTTTTCTAAGACAAAAAGCACTTGTGTTTTGGTAGTCATTTTCATTTCGTGGTTGCTTAAAAGCGCCATTTCTGCTTTGAGCTTCATTTTTTGCAGTTCTTTCTTCCCGGGCAAAGATTTTCCTTAAACGCCTCTAATTAGGCATTCAATGAATGAAGTTAAATCCTTTTCTTCCAAATTTAGTTTAAATTTTGTTAACAGCTGACTCAAATTGAAACTTTCGAGAACTTCATCGAAAAACCGCGTTTTTAAATCCTGCATGACCGTGTCAATGAGTGGAATGTATGCAGAAACCCTGTAAAAGTCTTCACAGCTTTGAGATGGGTGATTGTTTCGATGACTCTGACGACCACATGTTCCAGGTTTTTCCACTTCAAACAAAACCCAGACTCAGACAAAATCTGAAGTCTGGGTTATCCTCAACAAGACCAGCGTCCCGCATGTACTCTTAGGTCACTCGGCCGTTAGGACTATTGTCCCAACGTTCTTGCCACCAACACCTAACCCTATCATCTAGAAGCCTCTTGCTCACTAGATACCTCTCCCTCTCCATACAATCGTCGGAAATCCAATCATTCTGCAGTAATGACACACTCAAGCCGCTTCTTAACCTGAATGAAACAGCACGCTGTATGACAAACAGGTCAAGAGGGGTGCACCTTACAAAACCTACATAGTATCCGTTGAGATAGTGCGACATACAGGCAAGTAGGCAAGACAGTCGTGGCTGCTTCCCACCATACAGCGGCTCCATATGTGGCATAGGTCGCAAACAAGCCACGATATATGGTGCGGACAGCATTACGTCCAATACCCCAATCACTCCACCAAAATGCGTCGTATTTTGCCTACGGTTGCCTGCAGTCGCTACTTCACTTTCGCCAAGTGTGAAGTAAAGCAGGGAGACTGATCCCTCGATAAGCACCGAGGATCGCTTCAAATCTTATCAGGGTATTTCCAGAGAGAAACAACCCTAGCACTTTTCCACTCACGTGGAAAGTATCCCTCCAAACGCACTTATTATAAATGGCCTCCAGTTATTTCCGAATGAACTTCCAAAAGCCTTTACACATCTCTGCGTTCAAACCATTAAAACCTGGGGACCGTTTAGACCTATCCGGGCCAAAAGCGTACCCCAACTCCCCGTCATCTAATATAGGGACAGGTACCTCTTGTGCTTGAGGTAATTTCACCGTCAACCAAGGAAAGAACGCACTTAACAGAACCACCGCCCACTCTCTCCACGACCCCGCCAGATACTAGGCCTGACCCCAGAGGCCGTTCCTATTCTCCCTAACGAAGCTTCTCCAGTCTTCTTCTTTAACCTTTACTATCATTTCTTTATATTCCCTATCCGCACAACCAAACTCATACCTAATTAGAATTAATTAAATAATTAGAATTAGACCGTCGGGCGTGTTGAAACTTTCGCCTCAATCCCCTAATAGTCCTCCTCTTCAAGGTTAATTCACGCGTCCACCATTTAATCTTAATAGTCATATAACTTTCACACCACCTAAGCACCTATCATTTATCCCCCAAACTACACTGTACAGACGAGCAATTTGCTCTTCCAACCCCAACTCTTCAAACTCTCTAAGCGGTATACTAAATACCGCTTTCTTTCAAAGATTCCATATTGGTTCCAGTCAGTACCAGTGGTACGCCATCGCCGCAATAGACTCTCATAAAGGCGAGGGAGGGGGCGAGGGGTAACCATAATTTGAACCAAATTACGATCACTCAATCCTCACCCTCCCTCGACCACCCATCTAACGCTGAAAGCCCTATTTGCTGACTGATTCATAAGCGGGACGTCAATGTCGCTCACGCACGTGGCTTTGATATCCAGACGTATGCTGGGATACCTTACTAAACCACATCGAGGACGAGCCATTCGCGTCCAGCCCTAGAATAAATGCGCAAGTAGTAGGAGCTGATCCAAATAGCCCATCTAGGGCTCTAGGGGCTCGCTATATTTACAGTATAAACTAGCGACAATCATCCTACTGAGCTCCTCTTCTATCGCGACACATACACCCTTTTGTGAAGTAGTTGGGTTCATTCACAACTATTCCAACGTTAGCATTAAGGTTTGTGAAGACCTTGAAACCCCCATTAAGACCCCGTACCACACCATTGATAGCGTAGGGCTCCTGCAGTAGGACAATACCACACCCACCCTCAACCATGCACTGTATTTGCTTACAGAAATATTGAAGCATAAGCCGGTAACAGAGCTTCTCCCAGAACGTTTTGAGAAAAAACACGTTGCGGTGTCACCATAACTCGGCTGGAAATGATCCGAAAATAAAAAAACGAAGAAAAATTAGTCACATTGTAATCAAATCTTCCCCCCTTCGCTGTCTGATAATTTTTTTCCATTTAAAAATGTTTGGCGGCCATTTAAAGTGAAAACTGCTATTTTACACTAAAATATTGCGCCATTTTGTGGGTGAAAAACACCCTTTCTGTAAAAAAAATTTTCCAAATGGTGGAGGTATTTTATATGTCAAAATGTGTACAAAGTTTGAAATAAATCGGTCCAGCAGTTTTGAAATAACAGTGAACATGGACCTTGAAAAAGCAGTTTTGAGAAAACCGCGTCTAAAGCTTATAAACTAAACTCGTGGCGAGAAAAAATTACCCTATATTGTGAAAAGTATGCTCAATAATATACAAAAGCTCCGAAAAAAATTACTCAACTCATATTTAATAAATAAATTCGGTAAAAATTTATTTTTTTTTGCCATGAAAACCTTACGCACCCATTAAACTTTAAAAGAGACCAATTGAGTTGTGGCTTAAAAATTGCAAAAATTTTTCCATCTTCCGCTACCAGTTATGCTTTAAGGTTCGTATCCAGCTCTCAAGTAATTGCTCAAGAAAAAAATGCATTATTTCTTCAAGTAATTTTGACAGCTTGACAGAATTTCAAGTAATTCAGACAACAAAATTAAATAAAATTTTTTTGAATTTCTTGGAAAATGCCACGTGGATCTGAAATGTAAAATGAGGAATGTCGACTGATAAAAGTAATGAGTCAATCAGTCATGAGAGTTGTGGAAATACTTTTTTCTCTGAGAGGATAATAATATGATATCCATTAAGCGTAGTGGTCGTACAGATACCATTCATGACAGGAGCAAACGGCACATTCAGCTGCTAACAACCAACAAACCTATGAAGATTTTGATCTAGATGTAAATAAACAAAAACGAGTGCCTAAGCAATTATTGCGTTGTATTTTATGAAAAATGTTGGGACGAAGAATTCCAATGAGGAAAAAAAAATTAACTTGAAAGGAAAATATAAATTTTGGAACGAAGAATTCCGGTGATGATTTTATTTTGACGGATCAGATGGTTATCATAAATATTGAAAGGATTTCAGAACACCTACGGGAGTTCATGGTGGTGGATCAGTCATGGTATGGGAAACATTTTCATCATAAGGCAAGTCCAAAATCGATTTGAGCCAAGCAAAGTCAATGCAGAAATCCGCACTATTATGTTGGAAAACGAATTCTTTGATTTTGCTGGTAATTTGCATGGACGATTTTCCCCATCCCCCCAAGACAAAACTTCTGTAACTATCGTAAAATTGTGTTGTTTGAGTGGCCTGCCTTATATCAAATAAATAAATAAATAAATTGCTCATATACATATATATTTTAATTAAGAATAATATTTTAAAATAATTTTTATTGTTTAATAAATTAGTTCTTTTAGCTATAATAGCCAAGAAAAAACTACTTAAACAAATAACAAAGGACAATAAACAACAATTACGAACTTATAAATGCTGCTTGCTTCTTACCAAAATATTTCTCAACATAATTCTATTAAAATAAAAATATACTACCTTTTTTACTTTAAAGTACTTCTTACTTAAAGAGTTCCTTTTTATTTATTTCTTTATTACTTGAGGAAATACCCGAAAACCAACAAAAATACCAAAAAATGTCCTATTTGTTTAAATCGATAAATGTAACACAAACAAGTAATGAAGGGCTAAATTCTGGTGCAACCAGAGCATTTTATATAACTATCATAATTAAAGGTACCTTACATACAATCACCAAACATATGTAGCAAAGTCAGTCGGATGTTCGAAAATCTTGGTAATGGTTAAAATGGGGCTAGGTCAAGTTTTCGCTCAAATTTATTAAAACACTCTCTCCCAATTTCATTGAGATAACTCATATATTGGCTGATATATGATACAGACATACCATTGTTAGAGAAGATTTATCCTTGACTTTCAATTATATGTATATTTCACACATTGGCCGATATTTTCGGTCGAAAATCAGCTATAGGTAATGGGGTCCACATATTCGGTACCTCGGGTCTTGAAGAGTTTTAGTTGGATTTGGACAATTTTTGGACAAAAGGTGCCACTCTTTAAGAGAATTATTACTGAAAAATTTTATCCCTTCATATTTTTCTTCTTCTTCTTAATTGGCGTAGACACCGCTTACGCGATTATAGCCGACTTAACAACAGCGCGCCAGTCGTTTCTTCTTTTCGCTACGTGGCGCCAGTTGGATATTCCAAGCGAAGCCAGGCCCTTCTCCACTTGGTCCTTCCAATGGAGTGGAGGTCTTCCTCTTCCTCTGCCTCCCCCGGCAGGTACTGCGTCGAATACTTTCAGAGCTGGAGTGCTTTCATCCATTCGGACAACATGACCTAGCCAGCGTAGCCGCTGTCTTTTAATTCGCTGAACTATGTCAATGTCATAAATCTTTCGCAGAATTTTTCTCTCGAAAACTCGTAACGTCGACTCATCGGTTGCTGTCATCGCCCAAGCCTCTGCACCATATAGCAGGACGGGAATTATGAGCGACTTATAGAGTTTAGCTTTTGTTCGTCGAGAGAGGACTTTACTTTTCAATTGCCTACTCAGTCCGAAGTAGCACCTGTTGGCAAGAGCAAACCCGCGTTGGATTTCCAGGCTGACATTGTTGGTGGTGTTAATGCTGGTTCCTAAATAGACGAAATTATCTACAGCTTCAAAGTTATGACTGTCAACAGTGACGTGGTATAGGGATAAGCTGGACTGATGGACGATTAGATGTCAGTGAAGTGATCTCCACTTGTCGGAATACCGAACTGTTAGGGTCATTAGGGAAATTAGGGTTAGTTTCTGTATGATTGGTGTTTCGAATATCAAACCAATAATATCTGAATTCATGACACCTACTGCTTTTTTTGATCGGTTTCAATTCTGATTCCGACAACTATCAGATTCCACAACACCCCTGAATATCTCGGTTTTCTACATTTTCACCCACAATAGCGACTTCATAGATTGTTGGGGCATTAAAACGTCTTATGTGTTGTCCTGCAGGCGTCTTACATGCTTTGATAACAATTTTGTGGTTATCAGATGGCATGTGATCTAATGTGGTCTTGAATAATGCAACCAATTCGTTGTGTTGATGGAAAAATAATTGGAACTGTTCCACAACTGGTCTTTCCACAGAATTGTTGGGTGCGCTGATCGACTTGTCTTGCTGAATCGCCCATGAAATAAATTTGCAAAAATTTATAGTCACTATCCGGCACTGGCAATAAGGAACCTGTTCGATGATATATTTGTCCTTGAATCTGCAAAGGTTAACGTGCCTGTATTACATATATGTACATATTGTAAAGTGAATTGTATTGTAAAGTGAATTGTTCAAACCACCAAGTGACTCTCAAAATGCTTTGTCAGCACTACCATTTCCCCCATCAACTTTTATAACACAATTACTTCTGGCTACTTAAAGCAATTCACAGAGCTACATATGTACTTTAAGCCATTTCACATGATACAACATTACAATTGAAAACTGTCAACAATAGTGGTAAAAGTTTTTCAATACACTTACCTTAAAAGTTGGCATAACATTTTCTTGAATAACTTTTGTAGCGCCAAATGATATCATTTGAAAGCAATTATTGTAGTGCTGGATATGAGTTAAAAAGTCTGTGGAATCTGGCCCATTTCCGGAAACCATTGAATGTAATGGCTCTGGTGGCGCTACCAACGGCGTCAGTTTGACTTGACCGTTTAAGCAACACAATCCAGGGGCTTCATTTTTAAACTTAAATGCCTTGCAATATTGAGAAACAACGTTCATTGGCCCAAAAGCAACGATATGCAGTGCACTGTAGTCAATTTATTTGTTATAATTAAATGCAGCTCTATAGGGGTTAAACGCAACACTTCTATTTTGTTGGTTCCGGTTCCATCGATTCCGTTCAACTTCATTCCGCTTTTCACGTTGCTCATCAGTTTGATTTGCTCTTGTATCTCTTTGACTTGCAGCCTTACGGGTTCTGTGACTTAAGTTTGTACGTCTAATTACCGGCATGTTTAGAAACAAAAATTCAACTGATAATAAAAAAATACTATAGTACCTATCCTTTTTTTAAAGTATCAAAATGGTCTATCAAAACTTTACAACACTATACTAATTTGACTAACCTTGTTGAACAAATACTTCAGAAAAAAACATACAGTACAAATTATCCTGTAGAAACCAATGTGAAAAGTACACTAAGAAATGGTAAATGAATAATGTAGGTATTTTGTTATTATAACTCCGCCCACAGACAAACTACGAGCGATACATATATTTGCAAAGAGCTACGTTTCTTTGTTTTAATGGCAACTACGTGAATATTACTGCCAGTGACACATTATTTTATTAAAAAAGTGAAATAGTTTCCTGCGCAACTTTCGCAATTTTTTCTTACATAAGAACCTTCTCCTAATAATAACGAATACAACAAAAAAAGAATTAGTGAAATCGGTCCAGCCATTTACGCGTGATGCCGTGAGCAAGGGAAAAAGGGATTCATTTAAATACGTATATGTATAGTATATAGATTTATTGCTCTTTCGCAGTGGAGAAATTATTTTGAAAGAACGTCATTTGTATCTGAATTGCAAATATTATTGTTTAATTATTGTATACTACTACTCCTACTTTTGCCAATTTTTATTTTTAAAAATCAATTTCGTACTTTTTCTTTAGGTATTATATGGTATTGTACTTAGCGGTCGTTATATTGTCTTATATTTCTTGTACTTTGTTTTCTATTAGCTTAGTTTGCTCATTTGGTCATTATACAAACATTTTCTTTCAATTATATTTTCGTCGTTGTTTAGAGTTTCTAATATGATCTACTAAAATGCATCACGGCCATTTTCTTCAATAATTTTCAAATGGTTCAGAATGTCTTGCCTGTCATCATCACCCATAACTCCAAACATCCATTTATAAGCTGCCCCCCAATATTTATCAAGTTTATTTTCTTTCTTTAATTAATAAACGGTGTCATATACATATATGATTTTTGCTTTGATATTTTATATTTCATTACACAAAATGTCTTTATTATACTCTCGCAACAATGTTGCTAACGAGAGTATTATAGTTTTGTTCACATAACGGTTGTTTGTAAGTCCTAAAACTAAAAGAGTCAGATATAGGGTTATATATACCAAAGTGATCAGGGCGACGAGTAGAGTCGAAATCCGGATGTCTGTCTGTCCGTCCGTCCGTCCGTCCGTCCGTCCGTCCGTCCGTCTGTCCGTCCGACCGTGCAAGCTGTAACTTGAGTAAAAATTGAGATATCATGATGAAACTTGGTACACGTATTCCTTGGCTCCATAAGAAGGTTAAGTTCGAAGATGGGCCAAATCGACCCACTGCCACGCCCACAAAATGGCGGAAACCGAAAACCTATAAAGTGTCATAACTAAGCCATAAATAAAGATATTAAAGTGAAATTTGGCACAAAGGATCGCGTTAGGGAGGGGCATATTTGGACCCAATTGTTTTGGAAAAGTGGGCGTGGCCCCGCCCCCTACTAAGTTTTTTGTACATATCTCGGAAACTACTATAGCTATGTCAACCAAACTCTATAGAGTCGTTTCCTTCAGGCATTTCCATATACAGTTCAAAAATGGAAGAAATCGGATAATAACCTCGCCCACCTCCCATACAAAGGTTATGTTGAAAATCACTAAAAGTGCGTTAACCGACTAACAAAAAACGTCAGAAACACTAAATTTTACGAAAGAAATGGCAGAAGGAAGCTGCCCCCAGGCTTTTTTTAAAAATTGAAAATGGGCGTGGCCTCGCCCACTTATGGACCAAAAACCATATCTCAGGAACTACTCTAGCGATTTCAATGAAATTCGGTATACAATATTTTCTTAACACCCTGATGACATGTACGAAATATGGGTGAAATCGGTTCACAACCACGCCTTCTTCCAATATAACGCTATTTTGAATTCCATCTGATGCCTTCTCTGTATAATACTCGTATATACATTAGGAACCAATGATGATAGCAGAATAAAACTTTACACAAATACGGTATTTGAAAAATATGTAAATGACGGATAATGAAATCTCGATTATCACTTTACCATGCGAGAGTATAAAATGTTCGGTGACACCCGAACTTAGCCCTTCCTTACTTGTTTTTAATATTTAGTTGTCCGATACTTTCTTACATCTGGTCAACTATTTCTGTTATTTTTATACTCTCGCAACAAAGTTGCTAAGGAGAGTATTATAGTTTTGTTCTCATAACGGTTGCTTGTAAGTCCTAAAACTAAAAGAGTCAGATATAGGGTTATATATACCAAAGTGATCAGGATTACGAGTAGAGTTGAAATCCGGATGTCTGTCTGTCCGTCCGTGCAAGCTGTAACTTGAGTAAAAATTGAGATATCATAATGAAACTTGGTACACGTATTTCTTGGCTCCATAAGAAGGTTAAGTTCGAAGATGGGCAAAATCGGCCCACTGCCACGCCCACAAAATGGCGGAAAACGAAAACCTATTAAGTGTCATAACTAAGCCATAAATAAAGATATTAAAGTGAAGTTTGGCACAAACGATTGCATTAAGAAGGGGCATATTTGGACGAAATTTTTTTGGAAAAGTGGGGATGGCCCCGCCCCCTACTAAGTTTTTTGTACATATCTCGGAAACTACTATAGCTATGTCAACCAAATTCTACACAGTCGTTTTCTTCAGGCATTTCCATATACAGTTCAAAAATGGAAGAAATCGGATAATAACCTCGCCCACCTCCCATACAAAGGTTATGTTGAAAATCACTAAAAGTGCGTTAACCGACTAACAAAAAACGTCAGAAACACTAAATTTTACGAAAGAAATGGCAGAAGGAAGCTGCACCCAGGCTTTTTTTAAAAATTGAAAATGGGCGTGGCCTCGCCCACTTATGGACCAAAAACCATATCTCAGGAACTACTCTAGCGATTTCAATGAAATTCGGTATACAATATTTTCTTAACACCCTGATGACATGTACGAAATATGGGTGAAATCGGTTCACAACCACGCCTTCTTCCAATAGGAACCATCATTAGGAACCAATGATGATAGCAGAATAAAACTTTACACGTATATACATTAGGAACCAATGATGATAGCAGAATAAAACTTTACACAAATACGGTATTTGAAAAATATGTAAATGACGGATAATGAAATCTTGATTATCACTTTATCATGCGAGAGTATAAAATGTTCGGTGACACCCGAACTTAGCCCTTCCTTACTTGTTTTTATTCATAATGTGTCCATAACACCAAATATCCACTTTTATACCCTGAGCAGGGTATATTAAGTTTGTCACGAAGTTTGTAGCACCCAGAAGGAAGCGTCGAAGACCCTATAAAGTATATATATAAATGATCAGTATGTTGAGCTGAGTCGATTTAGCCATGTCCGTCTGTCTGTCCGTCCGCCTGTCTGTATATATACGAACTAGTCCCTCAGTTTTTAAGATATCCTTTTGAAATTTTGCCTACGTCATTTTCTCTTCAAGAAGCTACTCATTTGTCGGAACGGCCGATATCGGACCCACTATACCATATATGTAGCTGCCATACAAACCGAACGATCGGAATCAAGGGCTTGTATGGAAAACTTTCACATTTGACAATGTATCTTCACAAAAATTGGCACAGGTTATTTTCTAAGATAATAATGTAATATACGAAGATATTGTTCAGATCGGCTTACTATAGCGTATAGCTGCTATACAAACTGAACGATCGGAATCTATTGCTGGTATGGAAAACGTTTGCATTTGTCGAGACATATTCACGAAATTTGGTATAGATTATTTTCTAAGGCAACAATGTAATCTCCGAAGAAATTGTTCAGATCGGCTTACAATAGCATATAGCTTCCATACAAACTGAATGGTCGGAATCAAATGCTTGCATGGGAAACTTCCTCATTCGACGTGGTATCTTCACGAAATTTGACATGGATTACTGCTTAAGGCAATAATATAATCTCCGAAAAAATTGTTCAGGTCGGATTACTATAGCATATAGCTTTCATCAAACTGAACACATAGTTACTTAAAGAAATTCATCTGTGAAGGGTATATTACCTTCGGTGCAGCCGAAGTTAACGTTTTTTCTTGTTTTACTTCTTTATAAAAAATTTCCTAATTTTCAATATTAAGAAGCCCGATGTTTTCTTCCATCTGGTCAACATTTCTGTTATTTTTTGTTTTTTTTTTTTGATTTATAATGTGTACATCTGTATTTATTTCAGCAGGAATTTCTATGTCCGCCTTTTGTATCATCGCTTACCCCGTTTCTTATATTTTAGCGTGATTTGCAAAAGGGCTGGTCTCATGCATTATCTCCGCCATCAGAAGAATTAAAAATAAAAATTAATACCGTTGGTTTGATTAAATGTTTCCATACATAAGAATTTTCGGTATTTTATTATCTATTACTCCGTTATATTTTAGTCGCTTCTTACGACTGCCATCACTAACCATGGGTATGTTTTGGGAAAACCCTGTACCCACTGGGGGAGAATAAAAATCAATTAACACAAGTATAGAAAATCTATGTTCGGGTATAAGCGAACATTTCATACTCTTGCAACTTGCAAGGGTTAAAGCCAGGGAAGTACCTTCAGGTGCAAAACACTTGTTAGATATATGGGGTTAAGAGCGAGTTTTTATTAAATGTTATTCATACGAGCACTAAGCACAAATAACGGTGCATTTGACACCCCCCCATCTATGAACGAGTCGGCATTTTCGACCGTTTTAATATCATAACTAAAGATTTGAAATTTCATTTCGGCAATTCCAGTAAGAGTTGCCAAGTACCCGGAAATTTGTTGTCAAAACTTATTGAATATTTTTAAGATTTTCATCAAAATATATTATTGCACATTAATTTTTACGTGATATCCATTGCGAATTCACTAGCCGGCATTTATGAAAATTCTAACTTCAGTAAAACGCAATAAATAGCTCTATGATTGCGGAAGCAAGCTTAAAAAGACACCTTTTCGTAATTTCCACGAGAATTATTAAAACACTACAATGTTCGAATAACAGTGGTTGAATATGTTATAAATTAACGCATTGCTAGCGAGTTCAGTTGCATTTGCTGAAAAGTGTCAGATCAACCCTGAAAATGACTTTTCGAAACACCACAGAACATGCCGTGCGCCGAAGAAATATGACGATAATCCAGCAACTGCTTGTAATTTTGATTTCCAGACATTTTATAGAAAAGAATTCAAAATTGTCCTCGAAAATTTCACAAATTGTATTCAAGATAATTTGCAAGAAACTATGTCAACCTTCAAACCCATTCAAGAGATTTTCAGGATTCCAGCTAACAGAAGTAATATTACAATAGAATCTATACAATTTGTTGAGCAATTGGAACCTAAGTGCTTCAGTGAAGATCTAGATTGTATTTTTGCTGAAACACAAATTCTTTTTGATTCATGTAAAGAGTGTAAATCTTTCGATGACATTTCTATAGTAGCGTACAAATTGAGAAAGGTCATTTCTTCTGCGTACAAAATTGTTCATTACATAATGACTGCTCCTGTCACGTCAGCTTCATGTGAACGCTCTTTTAGTAAATTGAAATTTGTTTTCAACGATTTGCGTACAACAATGGGGGATGAACGTTTGAATTCTTTGATGCTGCTTTCTTCTTCAAAGGATAAAGTAGACGAAATCGATCTGCGCGATGTTGTTGAAAAATGGTCAATGTTGAAACATCGCAGAGTGAAAATATAACTCAGAAATTAATATTTTTTGCAATTCAATTTCTTAAGAAAATCTTGTTTTTTCCCGCGTAACACGTCGCTGAACAATATATGTATTTTATATTAAGAGAAACATATTAAATGATAATTATACTAATATGTACAATACTTATTTGAGAATAAAATAATGAATTATGCTATTATGTTGTCAAACTTCTCCGTAATACCTTATCAGAAATGAAGATATCCTTATTTTATATATATTTATAAACATATACATTAAATCGGCAAATTCTTGAAATGAGTCGGCATTTCAAAAGGACTCACCCCCCATGATCTGGATCCTCGCGACGCCCCTGATACTGAGAGCTGAAGAAGGCAGCCAGACGCATTTGCATACAGAAAAAAAAGAGGCCGAAATGTGTGAGTATGTAGAGCTTTACAAACCAGCCGACAGGTGTAATGATCGAAAATTCAAAAAAATAATGCGGTAACTAACAAATGATTTTAAGACCGGAGCATACTCTTGTAGAGCCCCCTCATGCGATCTAATAACCGCTGCCCAGAGCATACTAAAATTTGGAGGGAACACTTCTCCAGCCTGGCGAATGGCAATGTAAACATAATAACGGGAGATATCCCCAATCGATGACGATGGAGCAGACGTTTCATTACCTGATCATGAAGAAGTTCAATTGGAAGTTGCCCGTCTGAAGAACAACAAAACGGTGGAGGCCGATGGATTGCCGGCCGAGCTATTCAAACACGGCGGCGAAGAATTGATAAGGAGCATGTATCAGCTTCTTTGTAAAATATGGTCGGACAAAAGCATGCCTAACGATTGGAATTTAAGTGTGCTCTGCCCGATCAACAAAAAAGGAGACCCCACAATCTGCGCCAAATACCGCGGGATAAGTCTCCTGAAGAACTAAAGTCCACCGTCAACAAACCGAATGGATCTTTTCAGAGTGGCTTTAGGCCTGGAAAATCAACAACTGACCAGATATTCCCCATGCGTCAAATCTTGGAAAACACCAATAAACAAAGGATCGACACAGACAATCTCTTCGTCGATTTTAAAGCTGCTTTTGACAGCACGAAAGGTGTTGTCTTAATGCAGCGATGTTTGAATTTGGTATCCCCGAAAAAAGCTCCGTCAGGATCGGAAAGGACGGTTCGATACCAAATGAGGTTTCAGACAAGGCGACTCCCTATCATGCGACTTCTTCAATCTGCTGTTGGAGAAAATAGTTCCAACGGCAAAACTTAAGGGGTCAGTAGGTGAGTCTTTTTATACTCTCGCAACAATGTTGCTAAGGAGAGTATTATAGTTTTGTTCACATAACGGTTGTTTGTAAGTCCTAAAACTAAATGAGTCAGATATAGGGTTATATATACCAAAGTGATCAGGGTGACGAGTAGAGTTGAAATCCGGATGTCTGTCTGTCCGTCCGTCCGTCTGTCCGTCCGTCCGTGCATGCTGTAACTTGAGTAAAAATTGAGATATCATGATGAAACTTGGTACACGTATTCCTTGGCTCCATAAGAAGGGTAAGTTCGAAGATGGGCAAAATCGGCCCACTGCCACGCCCACAAAATGGCGGAAACCGAAAACCTATAAAGTGTCATAACTAAGCCATAAATAAAGATATTAAAATGAAATTTGGCACAAGGGATCGCATTTGGGAGGGGCATATTTGGACGTAATTTTTTTGGAAAAGTGGGCGTGGCCCCGCCCCCTACTAAGTTTTTTGTACGTATCTCGGAAACTACTATAGCTATGTCAACCAAACTCTACACAGTCGTTTTCTTCAGGCATTTCCATATACAGTTCAAAAATGGAAGAAATCGGATAATAACCACGCCCACCTCCCATACAAAGGTTATGTTGAAAATCACTAAAAGTGCGTTAACCGACTAACAAAAAACGTCAGAAACACTAAATTTTACGGAAGAAATTGCAGAATAAAGCTGCACCCAGGTTTTTTTTAAAAATTGAAAATGAGCGTGGCCTCGCCCACTTATGGACCAAAAACTATACCTCAGGAACTACTCTAGCGATTTCAATGAAATTCGGTATACAATATTTTCTTAACACCCTGATGACATGTACGAAATATGGGTGAAATCGGTTCACAACCACGCCTTCTTCCAATATAACGCTATTTTGAATTCCATCTGATGCCTCTTCTGAATAATACTAGTATATACATTAGGAACCAATGATGATAGCGGAATGAAACTTTACAAAAATACGGTATTTGAAAAATATGTAAATGACGTATAATGAAATCTCGATTATCACTTTATTGTGCGAGAGTATAAAATGTTCGGTGACACCCGAACTTAGCCCTTCCTTACTTGTTTTCCTTAATTTAGAAATGTGAGATTTTAAGTGCCGAGGTAAGTGGTGGTAAAGAGGAAGGAAGCAAACATCCATATCTAACTCGATTAGTTTTAAGTGTTACAAAAAACAACTAAGTGAACAAAACTAGTATACTCTCCCTTGCAACATCTTGCGAGAGTACAAAAAAAAAAAATAAAACCCAAATGTTTGGTTTGGCTTCGGTTCCGTACAGCCAAACACCATCTTTTGTAACTAGTCCCTATAGCTTCTACAGAAATTTCGTGAAGATATCTTCTCAAATAAAAAATATTTTTTTACTTCTTTCATTATAATGTTATATTAATTATTGATGGTCGATCAGTTTGAATTATGTTGTGGCAAACTTATCTTTATTTAATGAATCTTCTTGTTAAAAGTCTATCAATAAGTAATAAAACCTTTTTAGTAAACCTTTGCTCTTTAGAAGACTGGCAGATCTCTTGATTGCATGATTATATGAATGAACTGGCTAAGTGTGCAGTTTTTTTTTAATATATATATGTGTATGTTTTCTTTATGCGAGCTTTCTGTCCCAGTGAATACTTGACCCTTAATTAGGCGCATGGGGTCAGGGCCACTTGAAATTAAAAAAAAA